>NC_062528.1:1830268-1837768 GCF_022655615.1 Tachysurus fulvidraco | reverse complement strand
CAAAATAAAAATGACCTCTGTAGCACAATGAGTATATTTATATATATATAAGTTATATTCCACAATACATCCCTCGAAAATATTTTTCCCCCACTTTGCATTTTCTGGAATTTGATTGCATTCAGCGGATTTGAAATTATTCTCCATGGAAAATAAATAAGTGAGAGAGTGGAAGAGCCGCAAAGAAGGTTATAGAAGTTTTTTTTATATAAAAATTAACTGCAAAGAATTTTCACAAATCCAGGGAATTTGGCACTCCTGAGGTTGTACATTGTTCTACTATTTGTGTTCAAATTGTTTGCAAGGTTGTGTTTTGTGTCCGTTTCTCCCACAAATGCATGTTTTTCAAAATAAAACATATTTCTATAGTTTTCATAATTTAATTGAATTACATCATGCATAAAATTTTGGTGTCCACT
Source organism: Tachysurus fulvidraco (assembly GCF_022655615.1). Taxonomy (NCBI): domain Eukaryota; kingdom Metazoa; phylum Chordata; class Actinopteri; order Siluriformes; family Bagridae; genus Tachysurus; species Tachysurus fulvidraco. The sequence continues at coordinate 1,837,349 of NC_062528.1, read as the reverse complement.
TTTACCATTTTACTAAATAATACCATAACATTTGGGTTACTATGTAGTCATATAATATATAATATAAAACTCTTCTTGTTTTAAATTCTCACTGAGGGCTAAAACCCCTAAAGATAAAACCCTAGAACCGCCCCTGTTGATAAAAGAGACACTGACTATATTTGCTGTAACGCACAGCATAGCTCGAGTCAGTCAGGCTTTGAGTTCCCCCTACTGGACACTCCTTGAATTACATCTAATTTTTAGTTGACCAACAGGATAAGTACAATAATAAGCATCACACGAATTAATCATTTTGACTTCGCACTCTTTTCAGCCGAGTCGCTGATAAAGAAAAAAATCACACATTGCCAAAGATTTCTTGGCTGTGAGATCAGAGAAGTGATGATGTAATCGATGATGTAGGCATAACACGACTTTAGAGGATCTTCTGCATGTAAGCTGACATGGAGAACTCATGAAGATGGAGAACACATCACGTGTTTGTATGTGTGTGTCAGTGAGTGAGAGTGCGTGTGAGTGTCTGCATGTGTGTGTGTGTGTGTGTGTGTGTGTGTGTGTGTGTGTGTGTTTGTGTCTCCATAGACTATTTCCATAGACTATATAGTCTCCATAGACTATTTACTCACAGTAAAATTCTTGCAAATTCCACTTGAGAAATTTCTGCAAAATAAATTGAGTTTTTTTTTGACTGTTATGAATTTCGTTGTGACAGCGATAAAGAAATGACAGGAAATCGTACAGCTTTGCTGACACCAGAGTTTCTTAATAATAAACAAATCCCCAGGTTTCTGAGCAGATGTGTGAGGTAACATCTGGGTGATGTTCATGTAGAAGCTCACTGTTTCCTTCCAGCTGAAAAGATCCGTAACAGTATTTTAATGTCGCCATCTACTGTCATATAGAAGAAACACAGTTCTTTGTGTTGTATAAATGATTTTTTGAGTTAGAGCAGGTCCTTAATGAGTCACACCTTAGAGCAGGGGTATTCAATTAAAATTCAAAGTTACTAAAATTTCCTCCCAGCAAAGGTCCGAATCTTATATTGTCTCTTAAATTAGTGCACCCTCATGTTAATAAAATCAATAACGAACAACACTAACATAAACTATAGACTTTTGAGCTGCCCCTTTTTTTAAACATTAACTACATTAATAACATCGTGATGAGACAAAGGCGAGTGAGGATCCAAATGCAGTTTTAGAGTTTTAATAATCCAACACAAACAGATAAACAGGCAGGCAGAACAAGGCAGAACACAGAGCGAACAGGAACATCGACAGAAACACACAACATACCAACAATGACTAACACCAGGGAAGTGAACAAACAGAGTAGATATAGCGAACAGGAACCAATCACAAAGCGGGAAAGGGGACTTGATTAACACACTAAATATAGCCTAATAAAATACAACATGTACAGGTTTGTTCTAGTTGATGTAAATAGTTATTTTAAAAGAATTGCCCCATTTATCAAATCTAAAGTTACTTAATTGATACGATATCTGTTAAAAAATATTACAAATGCAAAAAGAGAGAATGTAAAAATAAACATGTTAACCCTTTTTATATATACAACAATAACAAACAACCTTAACAATTGTCTTAAATATATGGTATTAAAACTATAGACATGAGAGATTAAAGCATTAAAGAAGCCCCCCACCCCACCCCACCCCACCCCAAACCGACCGGCCCACCTGGAATATCACTTGGCCCACCTTTCATCTCATATCTGGAGCTGGGCCTGGTACCTGCACACCTGAGTCACATTCATGTGTGTGTGTGTGTGTGTGTGTGTGTGTGTGTGTGTGTGTGTGTGTGTGTGTTGTATTCTCTTCATGTTCTGTGTGTATCTGTATTACACATTAGTTCGTGTTTAAAACACAAAGAGACAAATGAGAGTTATTTCGAAGTATTTAAAAACAGTTCTGTGAAAAAAAGGAAGTTAAACTTAAAGCTGATGTTTTTCTTGCGCCACTTTCCCAAAACACAGGAAAGTGTAAGTATGTGTAGAGCACACCTCCCCCCCACACAGAGACACATGAACACACACCCACCCACACACACCCACACAAACAAACACACACACAATCGAAAATTTGACAAAAGCACTAATACACACTAACACAGTCTATTGTAAGTTTTGGTGTGTGTGTTTGTTATTGCATATGTGTTTATTACTGTGTAACTCTGTGTGTTTGTGTGTGTGTGTGTGTGTGTGTGTGTGTGTGTGTGTGTGTGTGTGTGTGTGTGTGTGTGTGTGTGTGTGTGTGATATGTTATTGCATATGTGTGTAATACTGTGTAACTGTGTGTCAGAGTTTGTGTGTGTGTGTGTGTGTGTGTGTGTGTGTGTGTGTGTGTGTGTGTGTGTGTGTGTGTGTGTGTGTGAGTGTGAATGTGTGTGTGTGTGTGTGTGTGTGTGTGTGTGTGTGTGTGTGTGTGTGTGTGAATGTGTGTGTGTGTGTGTGAATGTGTAAGTGCACATGAGTGTTTGTGTGCGTGTGAATGTGTGTGTGTGTGCGTGAGTGCGTGAGTGTGCCTTGCGTTCCTCTGTCACTTGCACACAGAACACGGCTTACTGGAGCGCCATTGAGGCCAAACCCCCTGCAGGTACTTGCATTCTTCCATAACATGCACACTAACACTTTATTTTTGGGTCATTTAACTAGTTGCCATAGAGACGCGTCTCCGGAGTACTAGCGCGCTTCAGGACTACACTTCCCATCAGCCACCTTTCCTCCTGATTACACCGCCACCTGTTCCTCATCTCCCATTCTCCCATTCATCTCCCATAACACCACGCTTGTTCCTACCTGTGCGAGGTCTCGACTTGTGTTTGTGCAGTCATTCTGAGCGTTTCCTGTGTTCTGTTTTCCTGTTACAGTTTTTTTTGGATTGCTTAAGCACGATTTTCAAAACAGGGCCCCTGTTTTCAAAACACTACACACAATTAGCACAACACTACAGATCCCTTGCATAATTAAACACTCTTGTAAAAACTATACACTTCTGTTTAAAAACCACACTTTGTTACCATATGAAACACACACGTTTCACATTACTATACTCTGTAGTTACACTCTGCTGTGTTAAACCTAAAACACTTTTAGCACTTCTACTTCCCTATGATTAGAGTAGGCTACCATCAATAAAGTACAAATATTATGTAAATTCACCAAACACTACACAAGACCAATGTTGTAGACGGAAGAAACTCATTTATTTGTCAACACGCCCAAAATGTTCACATGTACTGTAAGTTTACTGTAAAAAATACAAAAAAAAACAACTAGACATTGTCTCTTCACCTAGCTGGATCTGGCCAGAGAATTTCATCAACATCGCAGGCAATGTTGTCATTAGCAAGACACCTTGGAAAGAAACGTCGTGAATGACGAATCCATCCTTGCATTGCTGCTACCTCCATCTGGTCACAGGCTTCCTCCAAGGCTTGGATGAGGGGTACCTCAGCCTGGAGACGGAGATCATATACCTTCCACCGACTCCATTCTGTGTAATGGCTGCACAGAGTGTTATAGTATATTACCCCCACGTTGCCCTGGGACATTGACTATAGCCCTGAAGCCAATGATGTTTCTTCCCCTCCTTCGTGTTCTCGTCAGGTTGAACCCAGCCTCATCTACGTATATGAACTCATGCTGGATCTCCTCTCCATCCATTCATAAAACTCTCTGAGGAACAATGTCATGCAAAATTGTGTAGTTCAGTGTAGATATGATGTTGATATGATGATATTTTTACAACACACTGTACCTATTTTCCAGTCGAAATGCTATCACACTTGCCACTGTGTATCGGCTTAGATTTGGCTGTACTCGCAGTCCAGCCTCCCTCAGCGTCAGGCCGCGGGTGACAACGTGGTCAACAAGTGTTGCGCGGATCTCATTTGTCAGATTCGGTCCTCTTTGAGCACCTTCTTGTCTTCCTCTTCCTCTACCTCTACCTCTACCTCTACCTCCAGCATGGCCTCCATCTCTTCCTCTTCCACTGTTGATTCCTCCTCTGTTGATTCCTCTTCCTCCCCTTCCTCCTCCTCCTTCTTCTCCTCCTCGTCTTACTCTTTCTCTGACGCTTTCCATTGTGCTTGAAGACCTATGAACTCACCTGCTGCTTTTTATATTCAATTCAAGTTCAATTCAATTCAAGTTTATTTGTATAGCGCTTTTTACAATAGAAATTGTCTCAAAGCAGCTTTACAGAACATAAACATAGAGCAGAAGGTAAAGATATATTATAGTGCTTATACACCTGATTGGTGTGTCTACAATTAAGCAAACAAGTGTTTACACACCTGATGACTGTGTTGACCCGACTGGTTGGACGGTGCAGTAATTTGACAGTCAGAGCTTGGTATTGCATGGAAGTGACTTCATGATAGATTTTTGTGTGTAATGTATGTTAAGTGTGTTTAGTGTTTTGCAAATCACTGTGTGTAGAGTTTTGCAACAAGTGTGAGGTTGACAATGTGCTTATAGTTGTGCAAATATGGGCTGATGTTTTGCCTCTTGCGTGTAAGGTTTTGCTAATAGTGTACTACTTTTAATTTTAGTGTGTAAGCAAGCCAAAAAAACTGTATTACTTCTGCTTTCTCATTCTGACCTTCTGATTGTTTGCCGCCTGCTCCGCCCTTTTTGCCTGTCCCCGATTCCGATTCTGCTCTCTGTCTGACATTGTGTTTTTGCCGGTACTGACCTTTGCCTGTTTGACTTCGCCTGTGTTTATTATTAATACACTTCTGCTGCAAATGGATCCCCAGCCGTATGCCTCCTCGTCATTACACTATGTTATTGCATATGTGTTTATTACTGTGTAACTCTATGTGTGTGTGTAAGTGCTATGTTATTGCATATGTGTGTAATACTGTGTAACTGTGTGTGTGAGTGTGCATTTGCATGTGTGCGTGTGAATGTGTGAGTGTGCGAGAGTGTTTGTGTGTGTGTGTGTGTGTGTGTGTGTGAGTGAGACTGTGTATGTGAGTGTGTGTGTGTGTGTGTGTTTGTGTGATTGTGAGTGTTTGTACTGTATGTGTGAGTGTGCGTGTGTGTGTGTGAGTATGTGTGTGTTTGTGTGTGATACAATACTAGAGGTGAAATATTCATAATGTTTGGTTTATTTCTTCCACACAGATGTTTGTATGTTCAGAGTAAATGTTGATATCAAACCCATTTCTACTCTCTGAGATGCTCCGAGTGTTTGTTCATCTAAAAAGCAGCTCAGGTTTCTCTTCAAAACACACTGAAAGAGTCCTGACACACTTTAGATCAGACTCACACACACAACATCAGACGCTTCTTTATACTGATAGTGTATAGTGAAATCAGTAGTTACTTATACTGAAGTTCATGTCTATTTTGCTGATGTACTGAACTTCAGTGTCCTGGTGTGTACAGGGTTAAGGAGGTGTGAACACACATATTTTGGTATTGCACAATAACCACAGTGATGCTCTGCTCAGTATAAATAAGACAGCAACAGTTAGAAAAACTCAATCCAGTTTCCTCTACAAGTTTCCAACGAGAGACAAAAGATGGCTGGTTCTGTAAGTAGTGTTTGATTCATATCATGTTTTTGTTCATTTTTTGAGCATTTCTGAGTTTAGGAATGAGTTAGGAATGATATAGGAATGACATAGAAATGATATAGGAATGACATAAGAATGACATAGGAATGACATAGAAATGACATAGGAATGATATAGGAATGACATAGGAATACTCCATCATGTTTCGGTGTGTGTTTTGTTTAGGTGTGTTTTGGAGCTCTGGGATTCGTTCTGCTCTTTCTGCTCTCTACTGCTTCTGGGGCCGAGGTTACAAATCTCAAGAACATAATTAACCACCTTCAGAAAACGTAAACACACACACACACACATACACACACACACACACACACACACACACACACACACACACACACACACACACACACAAGAACTTTTTTAGTGCACCATGACACTAATGACACTTTTCTTCTCTTTTATTTCAGCTATGGAATTGATAGTCAGTATGCTCTGGGCATTAATGTCCTAGATAAATATTGTACTTCAGATGGCCAACTCGACCAGAACTTCCTGTCACAAGATGGACCAATCCAGGTGCAGAACGCCATTAATAGTAATGAACGTATGTACATTGGTGAAGACCTGGTTGGTGCCAGAACAAAAACAGTTAAACGTGTCAGAATACACTCTGAGTATCGGTTGCTGGGAGGCTCCGATCCCTCGCCCATGCAAAACCTCCTGAATAAAAGGAAAAATGGCTGCACGGTTTTCTTCACCTTAAACTCCCCCTGTGTCCAGTCCTGCTCAACACCTGAAGGACCCCGCAGCATCATCAAAGCTCTCGACATGTTCAAAAATCACAACGGTCCAAAAGCTTTTGTTTTCAATCAGATTTGGGATCATGATAAGGGAACTCCTGAATGGAAAAATAACATAGGTGAGATAGAAAAACGAATTCCAGTCTATCTCTGCGACAACAGCGAATGCATCCGCTGTGTCACTGATAAGGGAGTTGATGCTAAGTGCGTCGGCCAAAAAAATGTTTAATCGTTCTTCACTGTTCCAAAAGTAGATTGAATAAAATTGCTTAAGAAAAGAAAGCTTGCAACAAAAACGACTAAAAAAATAGTTCCTGCTTGGCTTGTGTCACTTTTTTGCATTAATCAATAAAGATTCAAGAAGCATCAAATCTGTTGTGACTCTCTTTCATCTCTCCATCAGTTTTAGTTGTTCACCGTATAATTACACTGTACGATGGAAGTGTGTTAACTGTTACTGTGTTAATAAGATTCTAGGATCAGAGCTTTAGGGGTGTTGAGCACCCAATGAGCCCCACTGCCACCACCCACCCTCTTTTCACACAAAAACAAAAAATATGTCTGTTGAAAAATAACTTGATCATTTTAACATTGATTCAACTAACTCCAAAATCCAGATTTTTTTTTTCTTATTTTTTTGGAGACCTTTTCAGAACACCAGGTTAATTGTGAGAGTTCACACACACACACACACACACACACACACACACACACACACACACACACACACACACA
>NC_062528.1:1805268-1825268 GCF_022655615.1 Tachysurus fulvidraco | reverse complement strand
CAACATGAGGTCACTGCACAATCACAGTGCACTCATACTGTGGTGGAAATATGAGGTCACATCACACTCACTGTGTGCTCATACTGTGATCACTGTGTGCTCCTACTGTGATCACTGTGTGCTCCTACTGTGATCACTGTGTGCTCATACTGTAGTCACTGTGTGCTCATACTGTGATCACTGTGTGCTCATATTGTGGTCACTGTGTGCTCATACTGTGGTGGAAATATGAGGTCACATCACACTCACTGTGTGCTCATACTGTGGTCACTGTGTGCTCATACTGTGGTCACTGTGTGATCATACTGTGGTCACTGTGTGATCATACTGTGGTCACTGTGTGCTCATATTGTGGTCACTGTGTGCTTATACTGTGGTCACTGTGTGATCATACTGTGGTCACTGTGTGCTCATATTGTGGTCACTGTGTGCTCATACTGTGATCACTGTGTGCTCATACTGTGGTCACTGTGTGCTTATACTGTGGTCACTGTGATGTCACTGCGCACTCACTGTGTGCTCATACTGTGGTCACTGTGTGCTCATACTGTGATCACTGTGATGTCACTGCACACTCACTCAGGGACTCATTCAGGGACGTTTTTCTTTATTCCTTTCTCAATCTGATGAGCCAGGCTAGAGCAACTGAGTTTATCTTTTTGTCCTGGATCTACAATTTGGCCAGCTATTTTAAACTCTCTTTGCCATACAAATTGTCGGTTGAGGTCTTTTGCTGGACCACTGTTCTGGTTTGTTTGGCCCACTGTCTTTACTTCGTGTTTTGTTTCACTTTGTGTTTGCTGTAGTGATAATTGTAGAGATAACTCCAGTGCATCAATCTGTTTTTGCAGCCTTTCCTGTTCTGAGACCTGAACTAATTGTTTTGGCTCTACAGCATTCTGGATTGTTGGCTGAGTTTCAACTGGTAAATGAATTTCAACAATTTTGTCTTTCAGGTTAAGCAGGAACCACATACCTTGGTCCTCAAGTTCCTGTACCTCATCTATCTCAATATACTTCACAATGTGTGCAATTAGAAATGAACGACTTTTCCCCAGAACATTCTCATGTTCAGTACCAACAATATCTAGAAAGTCACACACTGCAGTCAACTGATCACTACTCAGTGTATCAAGTGTCCCAACTACTTCAAGTTTCAGGTCCTCTAGCATATCCATGTTGCTTGCGAATAAATGGTCAGTGTCAGTGTAAAGCAGACTGACTACTTGTTTGGGAAGAACTTGTAGCTTCTCCTGGTTAGAGTAAGGAACCTCAGATTACTCGCACTTCTGCCCATCTGATTGTGAGACTACTGCACACCGCTGACCACCTATCACTGTGGTTGTGGTTGCAAGGTGTGATGTCATCATACGGCACTACATCGATCAGCAGGGCCACGGACCATCCTCCTCGCTGGGACCTCCAAAATGTGGCACCCCATGAAAAGGGAGAAATTATATATTAATAAAAGAGACACGGACTCGTGCTCTTGTCTGTGTGCTGAGCTGTATTGGCTGTGACACACAGCATAGCTTGAGTCAGCTACTCCCGGCAGCCTTTGAGTTCCCCCTACTGGACACTCCTTGAATTACATCTAATTTTTAGTTAACCAACAGGATTAGAACAATAACACGCATCACATGAATTAATCATTTTGACTTCGCACTCTTTATGTTGCAGTTAACAAACTAATAATAGTTCATCATAAAGTTAAAAGTTAATCATATTGATCTTTTTAAACCACTACAATAGCATGCTAGCTAGTTATCAAGCCATGCTAATCTGCTAGCCTGCGAAGATCTACAGTACAAGATGTTTTTTTTGTTTTGTTGTTTTTTTTAACATTAATGCATCTGAGATTTTTCTCGTTTCTGAGCGAAACAGAAATGTGGCCTGGATCAGGGAGAGGATTAGGAACATGGGGTTATGGAGAGGATTAAAATCAGCTTTACGTTGGAAAATTTTCAGCCGAGTTGCAGATACACAAAATGCCAAATTAGCCAAAGATTTCTTGGCTGTGAGATCAGAGAAGTGATGATGTAATCAATGATGTAATCGATGATGTAGGCATAACACGACTTTAGAGGATCTTCAGCATGTAAGCTGACATGGAGAACACATGGAGATGTGTGTGTGTGTGTGTGTGTGTGTGTGTGTGTGTGTGTGTGTGTGTGTGTGTGTGTGTGTGTTGTATTCTCTTTCTGTTTAAAACACAAAGAGAGAAATGAAAGTTATTTCAAAGTATTTATGAAAAGTTCTGTGAAAAAGAAAGTAAAACTTAAAGCTGATGTTTTCCTTCAGTCTAAAAGTTCTATCAAAAAGTAATGTATTATATATATATAAAACATATAAAACACACTCTTTAAAATCTTTAAAAGCACTAATACACACATACACAATCTAAAATTTGACAAAAACACTAATACTCACTAATACAATCCAACATAAGTGTTGCTGTGTGTGTGTGTGCTATGTTATTGCATATGTGTGTATTACTGTGTAACTGTGTGTGTCAGAGTTTGTTGTGCATTTTAGTGTGTATGTGTTAGTATGTGTTTACTAAAGTGTATCTTTGTGTGTGTGTGTGTGTGTGTGTGTGTGTGTGTGTGTGTGTGTGTGTGTGTGTTTGGCTATATTTTGCTGTATATTATTGTGTGTATGTTAAAGTATGTTAGTGTGTATTGGTGTTTTCTAGGGTTTTATTCTGTGTGTGTGTGTGTGTGTGTGTGTGTGTGTGTGTGTGTGTGTGTGTGTGTGTGTGTGTGTGTGTGTGTGTTGTCCCAGATTTCCAGAAGACTTTCTGAATCTTAAGATGCTATTTATTTATTTATTTATTTATTTATTTATTTATTTATTTATTTATTTATTTATTTACAGAGTATGTGTCCTTCTGTCGTATCATTTCATCAACATTATCCATGATTTCTGCAGGACACATTTGGAGTGTTCTTCTTTGGTTCCTTTTCAGCTTCTTCATCATCATCATCATCATCATCTTACTGCATTATCTCCACTTGCACACTGTTTATTTTACCATAGAGTGATGAACTACAGAAAGTCTACAGATGAACGTCTTCCTCATGTCTCACTCCACAGTGGTGTTAATATGAAGCTCAGATGAAAGTAGACACTCAGGACTTTGTAGAATGTGTAGAGTTTCATCACTATTTGTGTTTTTCTCTACAATATTAAAGGTGATATATTTATAGAAAAGATACAGAGTAAATGTTGATATCAAACCCATTTCTGCTCTCTGAGATGCTCCGAGTGTTTGTTCATCTAAAAAGCAGCTCAGGTTTCTCTTCAAAACACACTGACGGAACAACAGAGTCCTGACACACTTTAGATCAGACTCACACACACAACATCAGACGCTTCTTTATACTGATAGAAAACGTGTCATAAGTTCATGTCTATTCTGCTGATGAACTGAACTTCGGTGTACTGGTGTGTACAGGGTTAAGGAGGTGTGAACACACATTTCACTGTAAACCTGCACATGCACATATTTTGGTATTGCACAATAACCACAGTGATGCTCTGCTCAGTATAAATAAGACAGCAACAGTTAGAAAAACTCACTCCAGTTTCCTCTACAAGTTTCCAACGAGAGACAAAAGATGGCTGGTTCTGTAAGTAGTGTTTGATTCATATTGTGTTTTTGTTCGTGAGCATTTCTGAGTTTAGGAATGAGATAAAAATGAGTTAGGAATGAGTTAGGAATAGTGTGGCAAAATTCTGGGAATTTTCAAGGCTGGAAACTTTCCATGGGAATTAACTGGGAATTTAAAAAAAAAAAAAATACAGAGTTGAATATAACAAGGAACTTAAATGTAGTTTAAAAAAAAGTCTTGCAGCATAATTTTGTCTAAAACGACAGGATTTAATGCAATTTAAGTTAAACTTGTACCCTGCGTTCCTCGGTCACTTGCACACAGCACACTGCTTACTGGAGCGCCATTGAGGCCAAACCCCCTGCAGGTACTTACATTCTTCCATAACATGCACACTAACACTTTATTTTAGGGTCATTTAACTAGTTGCTTATTTGCATGAATATTAATAAAGTTTTGGCTATTTATTAGTAATTATTAAGCACATATTAATGCCTTATTCTGCATGACCTTATTCTACATTCTTAACTGTACCGAATACCTAAACTTAATAACTACCTTACTAACTCTTAATAAGCAGTTGTCACGATGTGACACGGTGAGACAAAGGCGATTGAGGATCCAAGTGCAGTTTTAGGTTTTAATAGACAAAACACAAACAAACAGTAGGCAGGCAAAACAGATCGGGACACTGAACAGGAACAGAGAACGGCACAGACCAAATACAGATACAAACACAAACAACGACCAACAACAGGGAAGTGAACAGACAGAGTAGATATAGTGGACAGGAGCCAATAACAAAGCAGAGACGATTAGAGACAAAGACAAGACACCTGGGGAAGAGATGGAATGTGATTAGTGTCCATGGTGAGCAATGAGTGGGTGGAGCAAAACAATTAATACCAGGGAGAGACGGCAGACAGAAACAAGGGGAAAACACAGACAGACACATTACAGCAGTAAATTAGGATGTTACACATGCACAGATAATTTGATGGACAACACCCCCCCCAACCACACACACACACACACACACACACACACACACACACGCACACACACACACCTACTCCCCCTGAAATACCAAAAAAAAACCTCCATATATCATTTGGTGGGTGGGTGGGGTGATTCCCCTCCATTTCCCAGGCCTTGACTACAACAGAAGCAGAAACCTAATAAACTTGAGAAACAATGCTTCATTTCACATTTTAATTGGGACTTTTTTAGAAGGGCAAAGGGTGGGGGATGCTTTTATTTTACAGCAATCATAGGGAAATATGTTTATTACAATTATTAAGTTTATTATGTTTATTACAAGCATCATAATGTTTATTATGCTTTTGTGTTACTCGATGAAATAATCAAAGCTTACAATTAAATCAGTCGAGACGTCATGTTTAAAATGTGTATTACCTTGCATGCGTGTCTGCTTATGACCAAACAACATGTTTATTTATGTTTGTATGTGATATAGTTTATACACATTTCCCTAGATTTCCAAATAATTCCCGTAAATTCCCGTAATTCCCATAAATTCCCATAAATTCCTGTAAAGTTTTCAACTTGGAATATTTCCAAAATTCCCCAGATGAAGATCCCGTTGAAAGTTTCCGGAAAAATTTAATGGGAATTTACTGGAAACTTTCCGCCCGTTTGCAACCCTAGTTAGTAATGATATAGGAATGATATAGGAATGATATAGGAATGATATAGGAATGACACAGGAATACTCCATCATGTTTTGGTGTGTGTTTTGTTTAGGTGTGTTTTGGAGCTCTGGGATTCGTTCTGCTCTTTCTGCTCTCTACTGCTGGGGCCGAGGTTACAAATCTCAGGAACATAATTGACCACCTTAAGAACACGTAAGCACACACACACACACACACACACACACACACACACACGCACACGCACACACACACACACACACACAAGAACCTTTTTTAGTGCACCATGACACTAATGACACTTTTATTCTTCTCTGACATTCTCTGACAGCTATGGAGTTAATGGTCAGTATGCTCTGGGCATTAATGTCCTAGATACATATTGTACTTCAGATGGCAAACTCGACCAGAACTTCCTGTCTCAAGATGAAGCAAACAACGTAAAGAACGGAATGAATAGTGAAGAACGTATTTACAATGGTGTAGAGCTGGTTGGTGCCAGACCAAGACCGTTTGGTGATAAAGGTTTCAATATACACTCTGAGTATCTGTTGCTGAGAGGCTCCGATCCCTCGCCCATGCAAAACCTCCTGAATAAAAGGAAAAATGGCTGCACGGTTTTCTTCACCTTAAACTCCCCCTGTGTCAACACCTGCTCAACACCTGGCAAAGAACACAGCATCATCCCAGCTCTCAACATGTTCAACAGTCACAACGGTCCAAAAGCTTTTGTTTTCAGTCAGATTTGGCATCATGATGAGGGTAAGACTGAATGGAAACAGAACATACTTGAGATAGAAAAACGAATTCCAGTCTATCGCTGCGACAACAGTGGATGCGTCCGCTGTGTCACCAATAAGGTAGTTAACATTTGGTGCGTCGGCCAAAAATAATTTCCTTTTTTCTTCATTTTCGAAAAGTAGATTGAATAAAATTGCTTAAGAAAAGAAAGCTTGCAACAAAATCGACTAAAAAAATAGTTTCTGCTTGGCTTGTGTCACTTTTTTGCATTAATCAATAAAGATTCAAGAAGCATCAAATCTGTTGTGACTCTCTTTCATCTCTCCATCAGTTTTAGTTGTTCACCGTATAATTACACTGTACGATGGAAGTGTGTTAACTGTTACTGTGTTAATAAGATTGTGTGGCGCAGTGTCCATTTGTGTGGAAAAAAAATAACCGTGTTTATTTTTCTGGGTTTTATCTATAAATATATCACCTTTAATATTGTAGAGAAAAACATAAATATTGATGAAACAGTACAAAGTCCTGAGTGTCTACTTTCATCTGAGCTTCATATTAACACCACCAGTGTTGTATAAAGTACTAGAAAGCAATACTTGAGTAAAAGTACAAATATCGTACTAGAAAAAGACTTTGGTAGAAGTGAAAGTCACCTTTTAGAATATTACTCAAGTAAAAGTCTTAAAGTATCTGATATTTACTGTACTTAAGTATCAAAAGTCACAAGACAAAGACCAAATCAATTAACGTTATTTTTATTTTTGCATTAATATTTTGTTTGTGCTATCAACTCTGGTAATAAGAATAGTGACATTTCACTGCTTTTGGTTGCCGTCTTTACGGTTTTCTACTGTACTGTACGGTCTTTATACTGTAGATAAATGCCTCCAGCTCTGACTGCGCGTGCACGCTGCGCGTACCTGTGCTTCTCCCTAGAGCGTGCGTACGTGCGTAATGCAATCTAGGAGTAGTGACTCACAAACCTCCCTTATTGCAGTCGCACACATTTCTTATTAATTTATTTTGTAGTAACGAGTAACGAAGATGCTTAGTGGAAATATAACGGAGTAAAAGTTTACATTTTATCTAGGAAATGTAGTGGAGTAAAAGTGAAAGTTGACATAAATTAAAATAGCGAAGTAAAGTACAGATACGTGACATTATTACTTAGGTACGTTAACGAAGTATTTTTATTTTATTTTATTTTTCTCCTGCATGTAAGCTGACATGGCGAACACACGGAGATGTGTGTGTGTGTGTGTGTGTGTGTGTGTGTGAGAGTTTGTGTGTGTGTGTGTGTGTGTGTGTGTGTGTGTGTGTGTGTGTGTGTGTGTGTGTGTGTGTTGTATTCTCTTCATGTTCAGAATTGTTTCGTTATTCTGAATAAATACACTATGATCCACAAATAAATATAAAGAGTTTCACAAATATTTTTACAAATTTCACAAAAAGAAATGAAATTCACAAATAAATAAAATGGGATTTGCAAATAAAAAAATATTCATAAATTGTATTTATTTGCGAATTGCTTCCTGCTCATTAGTGAATCGCGTTCTGTGCATTTGTGGATTTGAAACATTTCTAACGTCAAGACGTGCACAAGAATCCACAAATAGGTGACTCCGCCCACCGTCTACTCCAGCCAATCGGACAACGGTCTCGTGGCGCTGACCAATCGTGGCACGGTCTACCTCAAACCAATCACGTTCTGATTTACTCGCACTATCACAGTGTAATATGTACTGCAAAATACGATTAAAAAACAAATAAAAACATTTGTCGCAGATTCGAGCCCAATCTGGTAACCCTGTATGGACTGTAGCAGCACTAAGGGTTAGTTCAATTCTGCTTTCTTTGGAAACGATTTCAGCATCATCAATGGGTCCAGGGGTAGTGTGAAGAGCGAGTAAATCAGAACGTGATTGGCTGGAGTAGACGGTGGGCGGAGTCACCTATTTGTGGATTCTTGTGCACGTCTTGACGTTAGAAATTTTTAAAATCCACAAATGCACAGAACGCGATTCACTAATGAGCAGGAAGCAATTCGCCAATAAATACAATTTATAAATATTTTTTTTATTTTCAAATCCCATTTTATTTATTTGTGAATTTCATTTCTTTTTGTGAAATTTGTAAAAAAAAAAAAAAAATTGTGAAACTCTTTATATTTATTTGTGGATCATAGTGTATTTATTCAGAATAACGAAACAATTCTGACCCCATATTTTTATGGGTGTCTCGCCCATGGTCATCAACATGGACACAAGACAAACAGGAGGAAACGCCGATTTCGGAGGAAAAACTCTATCTTTTAAAGGGACTATTTGACTGATAACAATTGTAACAATAACAAGACAAGGTATACGTGACCGTGATTAACCTTTAAAGACATCTGGTTAGATAACAAGGTGTGACCCAGCCATTTGGGACACACTTAGATCTTACACTCAATACACCTTCAAAGTAGAATCTCATTTAAACTACAAAGAGGAAAACAGTATAAAATGTGTGAGCAGGATTTGCTCTGGGTTCGTGTTCTTTCTGACTCCGACGAGCCCAAAAAAAACTTTATCTTGAAATAACAAATTTCACTTCACGAAAAAAAAACAATACCTGAACACCATTTGAGGATATTTACAAAACAATTTTATTTGATATAATATCAATCCACTGCTCTAATTACAAAATAAAAATGACCTCGAAGCACAATGGGTGTGTGTATATATATAGTAATAATTATAATATAATAAGTAATTATTATAAGTAATATATAAGTATTTATTATAAGTAATATTCCACAATACATTTTTTCCCCAACTTTGCATTTACTTGAATTTGATTGCATTCAGCACATTTGAAATTATTCACCATGTAAAATAAATCGTAATTAACATGAATTAAAATCAGCATGGAGGATCGGCTCGATATCCCTGCACACCTCGGCAGGAAACTTACCCAGAATTCTTTGCATTCTTATAATATTTTCTACTTTTACTTATGTTTTGATTACTTATATCATTTGATTGTCTTCATGGTTTAATGACTCCGACTCCATCCATGAATGAGTACTGATTTGTCCATGCTAGTGTGTTAGCATGCTGGATATTTGTTGTTAGTGTTGCACCCCTTATAAAGTATAATTACAAAATATAAATTAATAACAAACGAATATTAATAAAAGAGACACGGACTCGTGCTGTTAACTGCGTGCTGAGCTGTATTGGCTGTGACGCACAGCATAGCTCGAGTCAGTCAGCCTTTGAGTTCCCCCTACTGGACACTCGTTGAATTACATCTATTGTTTAGTTGACCAACAGGATTAGAACAATAATAAGCATCACATTAATTAATCATATTGACTTAGCACTCTTTATGTCGCATTTAACAAACTGATAATAGTTATGAACTGTTAAAGTTAATCATATTGATCTTTTTAAACCACTACATTAGCATGCTAGCTAGTTATCAAGCCATGCTAATAGCCAAGATCTACAGTACAAGATGTTTTATTTATTTATTTTTAACATGAAAGCATCTGAGATTGCACACATGGAGGTGTGTGTGTGTGTGTGTGTGTGTGTGTGTGTGTGTGTGTGTGTGTGTGTGTGTGTTGTATTCTCTTCATGTTCTGTCTGTATCTGTATTACACATTAGTTCGTGTTTAAAACACAAAGAGAGAAATCAAAGTTATTTCGAAGTATTCATGAAAAGTTCTGTAAAAAAAAGGAAGTAAAACTTAAAGCTGATGTTTTACTTCAGGCTAAAAGTTCTTTAAAAAAAGTAATATATTATATATTTAAAAACACTAATACACACACACACACACACACACACACACACACACACACACACACACACACACACACACAATCTAAAGCTTGACAAAAACACTAATACACACTAACACAGTCCAACATAAGTTTTGGTGTGTGTGTGTGTGTGTGTGTGTGTGTGTGTGTGTGTGTGTGTGTGTGTGTGTGTCTGTGTGTGTCTGTGTGTGTGTGTGTGTGTGTATTTGGCTATATTTTGCTGTATATTATTGTGTGTATGTTAAAGTGTGTTAGTGTGTATTGGTGTTTTCTAGGGCTTTATTCTCTCTCTGTGTGTGTGTGTGTGTGTGTGTGTGTGTGTGTGTGTGTGTGTGTGTGTGTGTGTGTGTGTGTGTGTGTGTGTGTGTGTGTGTGTGTGTGTGTGGTATTCTCTTCATGTTCTGTCTGTATCTGTATTACACATTAGTTCGTGTTTAAAACACAAAGAGAGAAATGAAAGTTATTTCAAAGTATTTATGAAAAGTTCTGTGAAAAAGGAAGTAAAACTTAAAGCTGATGTTTTTCTTTAGGCTAAAAGTTCTATAAAAAAGTAATATATATTTAAAACACTAATACACACACACACACACACACACACACACACACACACACACACACACACACACAATCTAAAACTTGACAAAAACACTAATACACATTAACACAGTCCAACATAAGTTTTGGGGTGTGTGTGTGTGTGTGTTTGTGTGTGTGTGTGTGTGCTATGTTATTGCATGTGTGTATTACTGTGTAACTGTGTGTGTCAGAGATTGTTGTTGTGCATTTAAGTGTGTATGTTTTAGTATGTGTTTACTAAAGTGTATATTTGTATTTGTGTGAGTGTGTGTGTGTGTGTGTGTGTGTGTGTGTGTGTGTGTGTGTGTGTGTGTATTTGGCTATATTTTGCTTTATATTATTGTGTATATGTTAAAGTGTGTTAGTGTGTATTGCCGTTTTCTAGGGTTTTATTCTGTGTGTGTGTGTGTGTGTGTGTGTGTGTGTGTGTGTGTGTTTGTGTTGTCCCAGATTTCCAGAAGACTTTCTAAATCTTAAGGTATTATTTGTTTGTTTGCTTATTTATAGAGTATGTGTCCTTCTGTCGTATCATTTCATCAACATTATCCATGATTTCTACAGGACACATTTGGAGTGTTCTTTGGTTCCTTTTCAGCTTCTTCATCATCATCATCATCATCTCACTGAATTATCTCCACTTACACACTGTTTATCTTATCACAGAGCGATGAACTACAGTAAGTCTTTCTTTTGTCCATGTTGATGACTGAACGTCTTCCTCATGTCTCACTCCTCAGTGGTGTTAATATGAAGCTCAGATGAAAGTAGACACTCAGGACTTTGTAGAATGTGTAGAGGGTAAGAAATTACAGAAATTGCACCCAAATTCCACTCCAAGGTACACATCTAAAAAGAGCTCATTCCTAAGAAGTATCATAAGGTAATACGTTTAGAACTCTAAACATATGAATGTGATTCAATTATAAATATGGGGATGGCGGCAGGACATTAGGGATCACCACAAACAAAGGGTCTACGTGACCGCGATTACCATTTGAAGTGACCACTTGGTTGATAACAATACCAAGCCAAGGTCTACGTGGCCGCGATTACCATTTAAAGGGACTATTTGACTGATAACAATTGTAACAATAACAAGACAAGGTATACGTGACCGTGATTAACCTTTAAAGACATCTGGTTAGATAACAAGGTGTGACCCAGCCATTTGGGAGACACTTAGATCTTACACTCAATACACCTTCAAAGTAGAATCTCATTTAAACTACAAAGAGGAAAACAGTATAAAATGTGTGAGCAGGATTTGCTCTGGGTTCGTGTTCTTTCTGACTCCGACGAGCCCAAAGTACGCCATGTATTTTGTCACTGCTATGCTGGAATAAACTTCTTGTTCTTCATTAAGATCTTCAACATCATCGTCTTATTTTTGCACTACGCATTTATTTCTTACAAGAGTTTCATCACTATTTCTGTTTTTCTCCACAATACTAGAGGTGATAGATTTATAGAATAGATCCAGAGTAAATGTTGATATCAAACCCATTTCTGCTCTCCGAGATGCTCCAAGTGTTTGTTCATCTAAAAAGCAGCTCAGGTTTTTCTTCAAAACACACTGACGGAACAACAGAGTCCTGACACTCTTTAGATCAGACTCACACACACAACATCAGGCGTTTCTTTATACTGATAGAAAACATGTCATAAGTTCATGTCTATTCTGCTGATGAACTGAACTTCAGTGTCCTGGTGTGTACAGGGTTAAGGAGGTGTGAACACACATATTTTGGTATTGCACAATAACCACAGTGATGCTCTGCTCAGTATAAATAAGAAAGCAACAGTTAGAAAAACTCACTCCAGTTTCCTCTACAAGTTTCCAACGAGAGACAAAAGATGGCTGGTTCTGTAAGTAGTGTTTGATTCATATTGTGTTTTTGTTCGTGAGCATTTCTGAGTTTAGGTATGAGTTAGGAATGATATAGGAATGACATAGGAATGACATGGTAATGATATAGGAATTATATAGGAGTGATATAGGAATGACATAGGAATACTCCATCATGTTTTGCTGTGTGTTTTGTTTAGGTGTGTTTTGGAGCTCTGGGATTCGTTCTGCTCTTTCTGCTCTCTACTGCTTCTGGGGCCGAGGTTACAAATCTCAGGAACATAATTGATCACCTTAATAACACGTAAGCACACACACACACACACACACACACACACACACACACACACACACACACACACAAGAACCTTTTTAGTGCCATATGACACTAATGACACTTTTACTCTTTGCTATTATTTCAGCTATGGAATTGATGGTCAGTATGCTCTGGGCATTAATGTCCTAGATACATATTGTACTTCAGATGGCAAACTCGACCAGAACTTCCTGTCTCAAGATGGAGCAAACAAGGTGCAGGAGGGCTTTAATAGTACAGAACGTATTTACAATGGTGAAGAGCTGGTTGGTGCCTTACCAAAATTGGCTAAACGTGTCGTTATGCACTCTGAGTATCGGTTGCTGAGAGGCTCAGATCTCTCGCCCATGCAAAACCTCCTGAATAAAAGGAAAAATCGCTGCACGGTTTTCTTCACCTTAAACTCCCCCTGTGTCGAAACCTGCTCAACACCTACAGGACGCCACAGCATCATCCCAGCTCTCAACATGTTCAACAGTCACAACGGTCCAAAAGCTTTTGTTTTCAGGCAGATTTGGCATCATGATGTGGGTAAGACTGAATGGAAACAGAACATACTTGAGATAGAAAAACGAATTCCAGTCTATCGCTGCGACAACAGTGGATGCGTCCGCTGTGTCACCAATGATGTAGTTAACACTCGGTGCGTCAGCTGAAAAAATGTTTTTCGAAAAGTAGTTTGAATAAAATTGCTTAAGAAAAGAAAGCTTGCAACAAAATCGACTAAAAAAATAGTTCCTGCTTGGCTTGTGTCACTTTTTTGCATTAATCAATAAAGATTCAAGAAGCATCAAATCTGTTGTGACTCTCTTTCATCTCTCCATCAGTTTTAGTTGTTCACCGTATAATTACACTGTACGATGGAAGTGTGTTAACTGTTACTGTGTTAATAAGATTGTGTGGCGCAGTGTCCATTTGTGTGGAAAAAAATAACCGTGTTTAATTTTCTGAGTTTTATCTATAAATATATCACCTTTAATATTGTAGAGAAAAACAGAAAGAGTGATGAAACGATACAAAGTCCTGAGTGTCTACTTTCATCCGAGCTTCATATTAACACCACAGTGGAGTGAGACACGAGGATTTCAATTAAAGAAAAAAAAAAAACAATACCTGAACACCATTTGAGGATATTTACAATACAATTTTATTTGATATAATATCAATCCACTGCTCTAATTACAAAATTAATTGACCTCTGTAGCACAATGGGTATATATATATATATATAAGTTATATTCCACAATACATCCCTCGAAAATATTTTCCCCCCACTTTGCATTTTCTGGAATTTGATTGCATTCAGTGGATTTGAAATTATTCTCCATGGAAAATAAATAAGTGAGAGAGTGGAAGAGCCGCAAAGAAGGTTATAGAAGTTTTTTTTTATATAAAAATTAACTGCGAAGAATTTTCACAAATCCAGGGAATTTGGCACTCCTGAGGTTGTACATTGTTCTACTATTTGTGTTCAAATTGTTTGTAAGGTTGTGTTTTGTGTCCGTTTCTCCTACACAAATGCATGTTTTTCAAAATAAAACATATTTCTATAGTTTTCATTATTTAATTGGAGATATTTCTTTTCAAATGTATTTATTGTGAGGATGTATTTTATATCATCTTACAAGTAAAAGTTTGTTGGCGGTATACAGTTATAAAAAGTTGTACTACTGCATGTTTCTGCTTTAGTAGTGAACTTAATGTACACCGATTTGTGTGTGGCTGTAGTTTACTGTATATGTCACTATTCTTATTACCAGAGTTGTAGCACAAACAAAATATTAATGCAAACAATCCATTCAATACTAAATAAAAATAACATTTATTGATTTGGTCTTTGTCTTGTGAATATTAGTTTATTAATGACTGCATTCATCGGACACACTGTTTGTAGAGAATGCAGACATACATGAACTGATCTGATTCATAACTGGCATCCAGTGTTGTAATGTAACGAAGTAAAAACACTTCGTTACCATACTTAAGTAGAAATGTCACTTATCTGTACTTTACTTCCCAGTCAACAATTTGATCTCACAATGATGTCCCTATGAGCTCACAATATTCTCATGGTGCGGTCATAATGTGAGTGTCGCAGTGAACTAAAAGTGTAACCACACAGAGCTCTCACTGTGTGCTCATACTTTGTTCACAACATGAGGTCACTGCACAATCACAGTGCACTCATACTGTGGTGGAAATATGAGGTCACATCACACTCACTGTGTGCTCATACTGTGGTCACTGTGTGCTCATACTGTGGTCACTGTGTGCTCATACTGTAGTCACTGTGTGCTCATACTGTGGTCACTGTGTGCTCATACTGTAGTCACTGTGTGCTCATACTGTGGTCACTGTGTGCTCATACTGTGATCACTGTGTGCTCCTACTGTGATCACTGTGTGCTCATACTGTGGTCACTGTGTGCTCATACTGTGATCACTGTGTGCTCATACTGTGGTCACTGTGTGCTCATACTGTGATCACTGTGTGCTCATACTGTGGTCACTGTGATGTCACTGCGCACTCACTGTGTGCTCATACTGTGATCACTGTGTGCTCATACTGTGGTCACTGTGTGCTCCTACTGTGATCACTGTGTGCTCCTACTGTGATCACTGTGTGCTCATATTGTGGTCACTGTGTGATCATACTGTGATCACTGTGTGCTCATACTGTAGTCACTGTGTGCTCATACTGTGATCACTGTGTGCTCATACTGTGGTCACTGTGATGTCACTGCACACTCACTGTGTGCTCATACTGTGGTGGAAATATGAGGTCACATCACACTCATTGTGTGCTCATACTGTGGTCACTGTGTGCTCATACTGTGGTCACTGTGTGCTCATACTGTGGTCACTGTGTGCTCATACTGTGGTCACTGTGTGCTCATACTGTGGTCACTGTGTGCTCATATTGTGGTCACTGTGTGCTCATACTGTGGTCACTGTGTGATCATACTGTGGTCACTGTGTGATCATACTGTGGTCACTGTGTGCTCATACTGTGATCACTGTGTGCTCATACTGTGGTCACTATGATGTCACTGCACACTCACTGTGTGCTCATACTGTGGTCACTGTGTGCTCATATTGTGGTCACTGTGTGCTCATACTGTAGTCACTGTGTGCTCATATTGTGGTCACTGTGTGCTCATACTGTGGTCACTGTGTGCTCATACTGTGGTCACTGTGTGCTCATACTGTGGTCACTGTGTGCTCATACTGTGGTCACTGTGTGCTCATACTGTGGTCACTGTGTGCTCATACTGTGGTCACTGTGTGCTCATATTGTGGTCACTGTGTGCTCATACTGTGGTCACTGTGTGCTCATATTGTGGTCACTGTGATGTCACTGCACACTCACTGTGTGCTCATACTGTGGTCACTGTGTGCTCATATTGTGGTCACTGTGTGCTCATACTGTGGTCACTGTGTGCTTATACTGTGGTCACTGTGATGTCACTGCGCACTCACTGTGTGCTCATACTGTGGTCACTGTGTGCTCATATTGTGGTCACTGTGTGCTCATATTGTGGTCACTGTGATGTCACTGCACACTCACTCAGGGACTCATTCAGGGACGTTTTTCTTTATTCCTTTCTCAATCTGATGAGCCAGGCTAGAGCAACTGAGTTTATCTTTTTGTCCTGGATCTCCAATTTGGCCAGCTATTTTAAACTCTCTTTGCCATACAAATTGTCGGTTGAGGTCTTTTGCTGGACCACTGTTCTGGTTTGTTTGGCCCACTGTCTTTACTTCGTGTTTTGTTTCACTTTGTGTTTGCTGTAGTGATAATTGTAGAGATAACTCCAGTGCATCAATCTGTTTTTGCAGCCTTTCCTGTTCTGAGACCTGAACTAATTGTTTTGGCTCTACAGCATTCTGGATTGTTGGCTGAGTTTCAACTGGTAAATGAATTTCAACAATTTTGTCTTTCAGGTTAAGCAGGAACCACATACCTTGGTCCTCAAGTTCCTGTACCTCATCTATCTCAATATACTTCACAATGTGTGCAATTAGAAATGAACGACTTTTCCCCAGAACATTCTCATGTTCAGTACCAACAATATCTAGAAAGTCACACACTGCAGTCAACTGATCACTACTCAGTGTATCAAGTGTCCCAACTACTTCAAGTTTCAGGTGCTCTAGCATATCCATGTTGCTTGCGAATAAATGGTCAGTGTCAGTGTAAAGCAGACTGACTACTTGTTTGGGAAGAACTTGTAGCTTCTCCTGGTTAGAGTAAGGAACCTCAGATTACTCGCACTTCTGCCCATCTGATTGTGAGACTACTGCACACCGCTGACCACCTATCACTGTGGTTGTGGTTGCAAGGTGTGATGTCATCATACGGCACTACATCGATCAGCAGGGCCACGGACCATCCTCCTCGCTGGGACCTCCAAAATGTGGCATTATTATATTAATTATATATTAATAAAAGAGACACGGACTCGTGCTCTTGTCTGTGTGCTGAGCTGTATTGGCTGTGACACACAGCATAGCTTGAGTCAGCTACTCCCGGCAGCCTTTGAGTTCCCCCTACTGGACACTCCTTGAATTACATCTAATTTTTAGTTAACCAACAGGATTAGAACAATAACACGCATCACATGAATTAATCATTTTGACTTCGCACTCTTTATGTTGCAGTTAACAAACTAATAATAGTTCATCATAAAGTTAAAAGTTAATCATATTGATCTTTTTAAACCACTACAATAGCATGCTAGCTAGTTATCAAGCCATGCTAATCTGCTAGCCTGCGAAGATCTACAGTACAAGATGTTTTTTTTGTTTTGTTGTTTTTTTTTAACATTAATGCATCTGAGATTTTTCTTGTTTCTGAGCGAAACAGAAATGTGGCCTGGATCAGGGAGAGGATTAGGAACATGGGGTTATGGAGAGGATTAAAATCAGCTTTACGTTGGAAAATTTTCAGCCGAGTTGCAGATACACAAAATGCCAAATTAGCCAAAGATTTCTTGGCTGTGAGATCAGAGAAGTGATGATGTAATCAATGGTGTAATCGATGATGTAGGCATAACACGACTTTAGAGGATCTTCAGCATGTAAGCTGACATGGAGAACACATGGAGATGTGTGTGTGTGTGTGTGTGTGTGTGTGTTGTATTCTCTTTCTGTTTAAAACACAAAGAGAGAAATGAAAGTTATTTCAAAGTATTTATGAAAAGTTCTGTGAAAAAGAAAGTAAAACTTAAAGCTGATGTTTTCCTTCAGTCTAAAAGTTCTATCAAAAAGTAATGTATTATATATATATAAAACATATAAAACACACTCTTTAAAATCTTTAAAAGCACTAATACACACATACACAATCTAAAATTTGACAAAAACACTAATACTCACTAATACAATCCAACATAAGTGTTGCTGTGTGTGCTATGTTATTGCATATGTGTGTATTACTGTGTAACTGTGTGTGTCAGAGTTTGTTGTGCATTTTAGTGTGTATGTGTTAGTATGTGTTTACTAAAGTGTATCTTTGTGTGTGTGTGTGTGTGTGTGTGTGTGTGTGTGTGTGTGTGTGTGTGTGTATGTTTGGCTATATTTTGCTGTATATTATTGTGTGTATGTTAAAGTATGTTAGTGTGTATTGGTGTTTTCTAGGGTTTTATTCTGTGTGTGTGTGTGTGTGTGTGTGTGTGTGTGTGTGTGTGTGTGTGTGTGTGTGTTGTCCCAGATTTCCAGAAGACTTTCTGAATCTTAAGATGCTATTTATTTATTTATTTATTTATTTATTTATTTATTTATTTATTTATTTATTTATTTACAGAGTATGTGTCCTTCTGTCGTATCATTTCATCAACATTATCCATGATTTCCACAGGACACATTTGGAGTGTTCTTCTTTGGTTCCTTTTCAGCTTCTTCATCATCATCATCATCATCATCATCATCTTACTGCATTATCTCCACTTGCACACTGTTTATTTTACCATAGAGTGATGAACTACAGAAAGTCTACAGATGAACGTCTTCCTCATGTCTCACTCCACAGTGGTGTTAATATGAAGCTCAGATGAAAGTAGACACTCAGGACTTTGTAGAATGTGTAGAGTTTCATCACTATTTCTGTTTTTCTCTACAATATTAAAGGTGATATATTTATAGAAAAGATACAGAGTAAATGTTGATATCAAACCCATTTCTGCTCTCTGAGATGCTCCGAGTGTTTGTTCATCTAAAAAGCAGCTCAGGTTTCTCTTCAAAACACACTGACGGAACAACAGAGTCCTGACACACTTTAGATCAGACTCACACACACAACATCAGACGCTTCTTTATACTGATAGAAAACGTGTCATAAGTTCATGTCTATTCTGCTGATGAACTGAACTTCGGTGTACTGGTGTGTACAGGGTTAAGGAGGTGTGAACACACATTTCACTGTAAACCTGCACATGCACATTTTTTGGTATTGCACAATAACCACAGTGATGCTCTGCTCAGTATAAATAAGACAGCAACAGTTAGAAAAACTCACTCCAGTTTCCTCTACAAGTTTCCAACGAGAGACAAAAGATGGCTGGTTCTGTAAGTAGTGTTTGATTCATATTGTGTTTTTGTTCTTGAGCATTTCTGAGTTTAGGAATGAGATAAAAAGGAGTTAGGAATGAGTTAGGAATGATATAGTAATGATATAGGAATGATATAGGAATGACATAGGAATACTCCATCATGTTTCGGTGTGTGTTTTGTTTAGGTGTGTTTTGGAGCTCTGGGATTCGTTCTGCTCTTTCTGCTCTCTACTGCTTCTGGGGCCGAGGTTACAAATCTCAAGAAGATAATTGACCACCTTCAGAACACGTAAGCACACACACACACACACACACACACACACACACACACACACACACACACACACACACACACACACGCACACACACACACACAAACAAGAACCTTTTTAGTACCACATCACACTAATGACACTTTTACTCTTCGCTGTTATTTCAGCTATGGAGTAAATCGTCAGTATGCTCTGGGCATTAATGTCCTAGATAAATATTGTACTTCAGACGGCAAACTCGACCTGAACTTCCTGTCTCATGATGAAGCAATCCAGGTGAAGAACGGCATGAATAGTGAAAAACGTATTTACATTGGTGACGAGCTGGTTGGTGCCAGACCAAGACCGTTTGGTGATAAAGGTTTCAATATACACTCTGAGTATCTGTTGATGAGAGGCTCCAATCCCTCGCCCATGCAAAACCTCCTGAAAAAACGGGAAAATGGCTGCACGGTTTTCTTCACCTTAAACTCCCCCTGTGTCAACACCTGCTCGACACCTAACGGACCCCACAGCATCATCGAAGCTCTCGACATGTTCAAAAATCACAAGGGTCCAAAAGCTTTTGTTTTCAGTCAGATTTGGGATTATGATCAGGGTAAG
>NC_062528.1:1772768-1800268 GCF_022655615.1 Tachysurus fulvidraco | reverse complement strand
GTGTGAGAAAGAGTGAAAAAAGAAAGTTAAACTTAAAGCTGATGTTTTCCTTGTGCCACTTTCCCAAAACACAGGAAAATGTAAATATGTGTAGAGCACACACACACACACACACACACACACACAAAATAAATCTAAAATCAGACAAAAACACTAATACACACTAAAACAGTCTATCATAGGTTTCGGTGTGTGTTTGTGTTATTGCATATGTGTGTAATGCTGTGTAACTGTGTGTGTGAGTGTGCAACAGTGTTTGTGTGTGTGTGTGTGTTTGTGAGTGTGTGTAAATGTGTGTGTGATACAATACTAGAGGTGAAATATTCATAAAATGTTTGGTTTATTACTTCCACACAGATGTTCGTATGTTCAGAGTAAATGTTGATATCAAACCCATTTCTGCTCTCTGAGATGCTCCGAGTGTTTGTTCATCTAAAAAGCAGCTCAGGTTTCTCTTCAAAACACACTGACGGAACAACAGAGTCCTGACACACTTTAGATCAGACTCACACACACAACATCAGACGTTTCTTTATACTGATAGAAAACGTGTCATAAGTTCATGTCTATTCTGCTGATGAACTGAACTTCGGCGTACTGGTGTGTACAAGGAGAGGTGAACACACATATTTTGGTATTGCACAATAACCACAGTGATGCTCTGCTCAGTATAAATAAGACAGCAACAGTTAGAAAAACTCACTCCAGTTTCCTTTACAAGTTTCCAACAAGAGACAAAAGATGGCTGGTTCTGTAAGTAGTGTTTGATTCATATTTTGTTTTTGTTCGTGAGCATTTCTGAGTTTAGGAATGA
The DNA here is from genome assembly GCF_022655615.1 of Tachysurus fulvidraco. Classification (NCBI taxonomy): domain Eukaryota; kingdom Metazoa; phylum Chordata; class Actinopteri; order Siluriformes; family Bagridae; genus Tachysurus; species Tachysurus fulvidraco. The sequence continues at coordinate 1,799,454 of NC_062528.1, read as the reverse complement.
GATAAAAATGAGTTAGGACTGAGTTAGGAATAGGGTGGCACAATTCTGGGAATTTTCAAGGCTGGAAACTTTCCATGGGAATTAACTGGGAATTAAAAAAAAATACAGAGTTGAATATAACAAGGAACTTAAATGTAGTTTAAAAAAAATCTTGCAGCATAATTTTGTTTAAAACGACAGGATTTAATGCAATTTAAGTTAAATTTGTACCCTGCGTTCCTCGGTCACTTGCACACAGCTTACTGGAGCGCCATTGAGGCCAAACCCCCTGCAGGTACTTACATTCTTCCATAACATGCACACTAACACTTTATTTTAGGGTCATTTAACTAGTTACTTATTTTCATGAATATTAATAAAGTTTTGGCTATTTATTAATACTTATTAAGCACATATTAATGCCTTATTCTGCATTACCTTATTCTGCATTCTTAACTGTACCCAATACCTAAACTTAATAACTACCTTACTAACTCTTAATAAGCAGTAAATTAGGATGTTACACATGCACAGATAATTTGATGGACAACACCCCCCCCAACCACACACACACACACACACACACACACACACACACACACACACACACACACACACACACACACACACACACACACACACACACACACTTACTCCCCCTGAAATACAAAAAAAAACCCCTCCATATAAGGGTGGGGGTAAATCATAGGGAAATATGTTTATTACAATTATTAAGTTTATTATGTTTATTACAAGCATAATAATGTTTATTATGCTTTTGTGTTACTCGATGAAATAATCAAAGCTTACAATTAAATCAGTCGAGACGTCATGTTTAAAATGTGTATTACCTTGCAAGCGTGTCTGCTTATGACCAAACAACATGTTTATTTATGTTTGTATGTGATATAGTTTATATACATTTCCCTATATTTCCAAATAATTCCCATAAATTCCCATAAATTCCTGTAAAGTTTTCAACTTGGAATATTTCCAAAATTCCCCAGATGAAGATCCCATTGAAAGTTTCCGGAAATTTAATTGGAATTTACTGGAAACTTTCCGCCCGTTTGCAACCCTAGTTAGTAATGATATAGGAATGATATAGGAATGATATAGGAATGACATAGGAATGACATAGGAATGACATAGGAATGATAGAGGAATGATATAGGAATGATATAGGAATGACATAGGAATGACATAGGAATGATAGAGGAATGATATAGGAATGATATAGGAATGACATAGGAATACTCCATCATGTTTTGGTGTGTGTTTTGTTTAGGTGTGTTTTGGAGCTCTGGGATTCGTTCTGCTCTTTCTGCTCTCTACTGCTGGGGCCGAGGTTACAAATCTCAGGAACATAATTGACCACCTTAAGAACACGTAAGCGCACACACACACACACACACACACACACACACACACACACACACACACACACAGAATAAAGCCCTAGAAAACACCAAGTAGTGCACCATGACACTAATGACAGTTTAGTGCACCATGACACTAATGACACTTTTACTCTTCGCTGTTATTTCAGCTATGGAGTTAATGGTCAGTATGCTCTGGGCATTAATGTCCTAGATACATATTGTACTTCAGATGGCCAACTCGACCAGAACTTCCTGTCTCAAGATGAAGCAAGACATGTGCATGACGGCATGAATAGTGAAGAACATATTTACAATGGTGTAGATCTGGTTGGTGCCAGACCAAGACCGTTTGGTGATCAAGGTTTCAATATACACTCTGAGTTTCTGTTGCTGAGAGAAACCAATCCCTCGCCCATGCAAAACCTCCTGAATAAAAGGAAAAATGGCTGCACGGTTTTCTTCACCTTAAACTCCCCCTGTGTCAACACCTGCTCAACACCTACAGGACCCCACAGCATCATCGAAGCTCTCGACATGTTCAACAGTCACAACGGTCCAAAAGCTTTTGTTTTCAATCAGATTTGGCATCATGATGAGGGTAAGACTAAATGGTCAGATAACATACTTCAGATAGAAAAACGAATTCCAGTCTATCGCTGCAACAACAGTGGATGCGTCCGCTGTGTCACCAATGATGTAGTTAACACTTGGTGCGTCGGCCAAAAATAATTTCCTTTTTTCTTCTTTTTCGAAAAGTAGATTGAATAAAATTGCTTAAGAAAAGAAAGCTTGCAACAAAATCGACTAAAAAAATAGTACCTGCTTGGCTTGTGTCACTTTTTTGCATTAATCAATAAAGATTCAAGAAGCATCAAATCTGTTGTGACTCTCTTTCATCTCTCCATCAGTTTTAGTTGTTCACCGTATAATTACACTGTACGATGGAAGTGTGTTAACTGTTACTGTGTTAATAAGATTGTGTGGCGCAGTGTCCATTTGTGTGGAAAAAAATAACCGTGTTTAATTTTCTGGGTTTTATCTATAAATATATCACCTTTAATATCGTACTAAAAAAAGACTTTGGTGGAAGTGAAAGTCACCTTTTAGAATATTACTCAAGTAAAAGTCTTAAAGTATCTGATATTTAATGTACTTAAGTATTTGAAGTAAAAGTAAAAAGTAAAATTTCAGTGATTTTCGGTAGGTATAAGAGCGCCGTCTTTACGGTTTTCCGCCGATTAACGTTATACTGTAGATAAATGCCTCCAGCTCTGACTGCGCGTGCACGCTGCGCGTACCTGTGCTTCTCCCTAGAGCGTGCGTACGTGCGTAATGCAATCTAGGAGTAGTGACTCACAAACCTCCCTTATTGCAGTCGCACACATTTCTTATTACTTTATTTTGTAGTAACGAGTAACGAAGACGCTTAGTGGAAATATAACGGAGTAAAAGTTTACATTTTATCTAGGAAATGTAGTGGAGTAAAAGTGAAAGTTGACATAAATTTAATTAGCGAAGTAAATACAGATACGTGACATTTCTACTTAAGTACGTTAACGAAGTATTTTTATTTTATTTTTTTTTCTCCTGCATGTCAGCTGACATGGCGAACACACGGAGATGTGTGTGTGTGTGTGTGTGTGTGTGTGTGTGTGTGTGTGTGTGTGTGTGTGAGAGAGAGAGTTTGTGTGTGTGTGTGTGTGAGTTTGTGTGTGTGTGTGTGTGTGTGTGTGTCAGTGTGTAATGTGTCTGTCTGTGTTTTCCCCTTGTTTCTGTCTGCCGTCTCTCCCTGATGTTAATTGTTGACCCCGCCCACCGATCTGTTACCATGGACACTAATTACATTCATTCTCTTCCCCAGGTGTTTTGTCTTAGTCCTTGTCTGTCTCTGTTTTGTGATTGGTTCTCGTTCACCATATATACTCTGTCTGTTCACTTCAGTGTTGTTGGTCGTTGTTGGTGTGTGCATGTCCATGTTCCCGTTTCCTGTTTGTTCCGCGTTGCCTGCCTGTTTGTTTGTGTTTTGTTTAGTAAAAACCTTTAAACTGCATTTGGATCCTCACTCGCCTTTGTCTCACCGTGTCACTTCGTGACAGAACGACCAACCCCACATGGATCCAGCAGAAATCCTGTTTTGTCTTCGTCAGGAGGACGCCCCAGTTGAGGAATACACGGAGGTATTCTTGGACCTGTGCAACGAGGTCAACTTCGATGAGAAGGCGCTCAAAGACATTTTTAAGCACGGACTAAGGGAGATCCTGCGGTATTTGATGCCGTCTACCAGAGAAATAAAGACATTCTCGGAGTTTGTCAACTTGGCGTTGCTCCTGGACGGGTCCACGCTGAGCGTGAGCACTGTAGAGACGGAAGACGGCCGTAAGTATTTTTTGGGGGGGGGCAGCAAGCATCGGGGTCCGTGGGCCACAGAGTGGAATCAGCCACGGACGCCCGAATGCTCCACAGTTCCCCCGCCCAGACCAGTCCCGTGCACATCCGTGATTGAGCCAGTTCCCATGGCCACCGTACCGGCGAGCTCGGCTGAGGTCCGTGCTAACCGGCTGGTCTCCAAACTGGCGGATACCCCGATGAGGTCGGCTCGGGCGGCCGGCATCCCTAAGCCGCCAGCAGGACCAGCCGGGTCGCCGGAACCAGCCTAGTCGCCGGAACCGACCGGGTCGATGGAACCTGCCGAGCTGACCGGGTCGACGGAACCGACCGGGTCGATGGAACCTGCCGTACCGACCGGGTCGACGGAACCGACCGGGTCGATGGAACCTGCCGAACCTGCCGAACCGACCGGGTCGACGGAACCTGCAGGGTCGACGGAACCTGCCGAGCCGACCGGGTCGACGGAACCTGCAGGGTCGACGGAACCTGCCGAGCCGACCGGGTCGACGGAACCTGCAGGGTCGACGGAACCTGCCGAGCCGACCGGGTCGACGGAACCTGCAGGGTCGACGGAACCTGCCGAGCCGACCGGGTCGACGGAACCTGCAGGGTCGACAGAACCTGCCGAGCCGACCGGGTCGACGGAACCTGCAGGGTCGACAGAACCTGCTGAACCGACCGGGTCGACGGAACCTGCAGGGTCGACAGAACCTGCTGAACCGACCGGGTCGACGGAACCTGCAGGGTCGACAGAACCTGCCGAACCGACCGGGTCGACGGAACCGACCGGGTCGGCGGAACCTGCCGAACCGACCGGGTCGGCGGAACCTGCCGAGCTGACGGAACCAGCCGAATCGGCCGGGTCGACCGAAATGACTGAGTCAGAGGACGCGGTCGACATCATGACACCCAAACTACCTGAACTCTCTGCCTGGCCTGAACCTATGCATGTTTCTGTTTTCCTGTGTTTTGCTTCACTGGACTTGCCAGCCCTTCTACCTCCTGTCCCTGTTCATAGGGCCAAAGCACCACCCTGGCTGCTAACTCCGTTCCGGTCTCTGGCTCCGCCTCAAGCACCACCCTGGTCCCCGGTCCTGCTCTGGTCTCTGGCTCCGCCTCCAGCACCACCCTGGTCTCTGGTCCTGCTCTGGTCTCTGGCTCCGCCTCCAGCACCGCCCTGGTCGCCGGCCCTGCTCTGGTCTCTGGCTCCGCCTCCAGCACCACCCTGGTCTCTGGTCCTGCTCTGGCCTCCGGCTCCGCCTCCAGCACCACCCTGGTCCCCGGTCCTGCTCTGGTCTCCGGCTCTGCCGGCGCCGCCCTGGCCTCCGGCTCTGCCGGCGCCGCCCCGGCCTCCGGCTCTGCCGGCGCCGCCCCGGCCTCCGGCTCTGCCGGCGCCGCCCGGGCCGCCGGCTCGGCGGGCGCCGCCCCGGCCGCCGGCTCTGCCGGCGCCGCCCCGGCCTCCGGCTCGGCCGGCGCCGCCCCGGCCTCCTGCTTGGCGGGCGCCACCACTACACGAACCCGACCCGCCCACCCACCCTGGTTGCGCCTTTGCTCCACCCGCCTGAACTGGGTTTTGTGGACTTGGGAGCATCTGGAAGCCGCTCGTAGGGGGGGGGCTCTGTAATGTGTCTGTCTGTGTTTTCCCCTTGTTTCTGTCTGCCGTCTCTCCCTGATGTTAATTGTTGACCCCGCCCACCGATCTGTTACCATGGACACTAATTACATTCATTCTCTTCCCCAGGTGTTTTGTCTTAGTCCTTGTCTGTCTCTGTTTTGTGATTGGTTCTCGTTCACCATATATACTCTGTCTGTTCACTTCAATGTTGTTGGTCGTTGTTGGTGTGTGCATGTCCATGTTCCCGTTTCCTGTTTGTTCCGCGTTGCCTGCCTGTTTGTTTGTGTTTTGTTTTAGTAAAAACCTTTAAACTGCATTTGGATCCTCACTCGCCTTTGTCTCACCGTGTCACTTCGTGACACAGTGAGTGTGTGTGTGTGTGTGTGTGTGTGTGTGTGTGTGTGTTTGTATGTGTGTGCGTGAGTGTGTGTGTGTGTCAGTGAGTGTGTGTTTGTGAGTGTGTGTTTGTATGTGAGTGCGTGTTTGTGAGTGTGTGTTTGTATGTGAGTGCGTGTGTGTCAGTGAGTGTGTGTGTGTGTGTCCTAGTACTCAGACTATTTTATCCCACTAAAATTCTTGCAGATTCCACTTGAGAAATTTCTGCAAAACAAATTATGAGTTTTTTTTTTATGACTGTTATGAGTTTCGTTGTGACAGAGATAAAGAAATGACAGGAAATCGTACAGCTTTGCTAAAACCAGAGTTTCTTAATACTGAATACTGTTTCCTTCCAGCTGAAAAGATCCGTGACAGTATTTTAATGTCGCCATCTACTGTCATATAGAAGAAACACAGTTATTTATTCCCAACGGAAAAGTGTGTGTGTTGTGTGTGTTACTGTGCGTCACTGTGTGTGTTACTGTGTCTAATTGTATGTATATTAAAGTGTGTTTTGTGTATAAATGAGTGTTTTTGAAAGAATAAAAAAAATCAAAACAGTTCATTTTATTCCTCATTAATGTACTCAGCACCCCATCTCAACAGAAGAAAACAGACATGTAGAAATTTTTGCAAATGTATTAAAAAAAGACAAACTGAGATATCACATGGTCATAAGTTTTCAGACCTTTTGCTCAGTGTTGAGTAGATGCACCCTTTTGAGCTAGTACAGCCATGAGTCTTCTTGAGAATGATGCAACAAGTTTTTCACACCTGGATTTGGGGCTTTTTTGCCATTCTTCCTTGCAGAACCTTTCCAGTTCCGTCAGCTTGGATGGTGAACGTTGGTGGACAGCCATTTTCAGGTCTCTCCAGAGATGCTCAATTGGCTTTAGGTCAGGGCTCTGGCTGGGCAAGTCAAGTATGGTCACAGAGTTGTTCCAAAGCCAATCCTTTGTTATTTTAGCTGTGTGCTTAGGGTCATTGTTTTGTGGGAAGGCGAACCTCCGTCCCAGTCTGAGGTCCTGAGCACTCCCTTAGCATGATGCTGCCACCACCATGTTTCATTGTTGGGATTGTATTGGGCAGGTGATGAGCAGTGCCTGGTTTTCCCCACACATACCGCTTAGAATTAACTCCAAAAAGTTCAGTCTTGGTCTCATCAAAGCAGAGGATCTTATTTCTCATAGTGTGGGAGTCCTTCGTGTGTTTTTTTGGCAAACTCTATGCGGGCTTTCATATGTCTTGCACTGAGGAGTGGCTTCCGTCGGGCCACTCTGCCATAGAGCCCCGACTGGTAGAGGGCTGCAGTGATAATTGACTTTCTGGAACTTTCTTCCATCTCCCTACTGCATCTCTAGAGCTCAGCCACAGTGATCTTTGGGTTCTTTACCTCTCTCACACAGGCTTTTCTCCCAAACTCCTTCCATTTAAGGATTATGGAGGCCACTGTGATCTTAGGAACCTTGAGTGCTGCAGAAATTCATTTTTAACCTTGGCCAGATCCGTGCCTTGCCACAATTCTGTCTCTGAGCTCCTTGGGCAGTTCCGTCGAACTCATGATTCTCATTTGCTCTGACATGCACTGTGAGCTGTAAGGTCTTATATAGACAGTTGTGTGCCTTTCCTAATCAAGTCCAATCAGTTTAATTAAACACAGCTGGGCTTCAATGAAGGAGTAGAACCATTTCAAGGAGGAACAGAAGAAATGGACAGCATGTGAGTTAAATATGAGTGTCACAGCAAAGGGTGTGAATACTTATGACCATGTCTTTTTTAACTTAATGCATTTTCAAAAATTTCTACATGCCTGTTTTTTTCTGTCAAGATGGGGTGCTGAGTACATTAATGAGGAATAAAATGAACTGTTTTGATTTTAGCAAATGGCTGCAATGAAACAAAGAGTGACAAATTTAAAGGGGTCTGAATACTTTTTGTACCCACCGTATATGTCTTATACTGTGTGTGTGTGTGTGTGTGTGTGTGTGTGTGTGTGTGTGTGTGTGTGTGTGTGTGTGTGTGTCAAATTGTATGCATGTTAAAGTGTGTTTTGTGTCTGAAGCATCGCGTTAGCTCTGGCAGGCCACGTCATCAAGCTTGCATCAGCCGTTAATCAGCTGTCCACGACGCGCACCAATCCGGTTACGACATCCATATTACGCGACCACTTAAACTCCCATTCATAGAGCCGTTCTAGCGTTTCGCTGCTCCCGGGATCTAAACTCCCTCCTCCAACCCCGACTACACCATGCCGGAACCCCCGTGTTCGCTGTACCAGTTTACGTCATAAATCTCCACATATTTTTTTTTCTCTCTCTCTCTCTCTCTCCCTCTCTTTCTAATTACTTAAGTATCTTCTATCCATTCTTTATTACTTTCCAAAAACACATAAGCGAGCATATCAATACTATGCATGCTTAGCGGTTCTGTTATACGGGGGTCTATTCTATTGTCTAGTCGCTGCTCTCCCCGCTCTGTGGATTCTTGCCCAGAACAGAACCATACCGCCAACACTAACTGTATGCATCATCTAATAAATTCCCTCGTGATAAAGTGGTCCTGACAGAAATAAAGGTTTTTCGAGGTTTTGTGTGTTTCTGCATATTATTGTGTGTGTCCTTGTCTGTGTATGTTTGTATTAGTGTGCGTGTCCTTGTCTGTGTGTGTGTGTGTGTGTGTGTGTGTGTGTGTCTGTGACTCTGTGTGTGTAAGTGTTAGTGAAAAGTTTTGTGAGAAAAGGAAACCTAAAGCTGATGTTTGTCTTGCGCCACTTTCACCACTTCCCAAAACACAGAAAGGTGTAAATATGTGTAGAGATTCCCACGTCCCAGAGTTGCAATGAACTAAATGACTTTAATAAATATAAACTCAAAAAACATAGAAATATAACGTCAGGTTCTTTAATAAATCCGATTCCGATTTTATTTGTCACAATCACAATTATACATCTAAAACCAACATAAGTTTTGGTGTGTGAGTGTGTGTGTGTTTGACTGAGTTATTGCATATGTGTACCTGTGTGTGTCTGGTGTGTGTGTGTGTGTGCTATGTTATTGCATATGTGTACTAAAGTGTAACTGTGTGTGTGTGTGTGTGTGTGTGTGTGTGTGTGTGTGTGTGTGTGTGTGTGTGTGTGTGTGTGTGTGAGAGTGTGTGAACCTTTTTTAATGCCACATGAGACAATTATAAAAGTTATAATTATAAAAATCTGTAGAGATACAATTTCTTTCTATATAAAAATCTACCAAACATTATGTTAACAATACCATGTTGTCTTTTTAATTCAATTCAAGTCAAGTTTATTTGTATAGCGCTTTTTACAATGGGCTTTGTCTCAAAGCAGCTTTACAGAACATGAACATGAACATTTACAGTCTTTTTAACTGTACTGTATTACTATTTCTACTACAGTTTTTGTGTATAATAGGTTAATTAATATTAATATTAATTGTTAATTTACATTATTTTGGATGTCATGATTTTATGGCAATTTTAGTGTTAAATTTTTTTACGGATTTGAAAGTGTAATTGGTTCATATTAATACTACTATGAATCAAGGAGCAGGGACTTGAAGTAGTCTACAATCTGACTCCTCAGAACTTGGGTTGTTACTGATGTCTGGTGAAAATTTCATGTCATCAGCACCTTTAAAAATATATTTACTTAAAAAAAATGCTGATGTGTTCAATACTTCTATTACCCACTGTACATTTCATGTGTTTTCCCTTTTTTAAACTTTGTTACATCATTTTGTCCAGTCTTTGTCCAATCACATTTCAGGGCACGTGGCATTCGTTGCAAACACATTCTTTGACTTGCAAGTTTTCTATTCTTGCCTTTGCAAACTTTCGTTATCTCCAAAAAGGTCCAGGTTTCCTCTCCTTGCTTAGATGATAGTTTCTCTACTTTGCAAAGTCCATAGCTTGTCTATAACTTTTATTTCACTCTGAATGTTATGAAGCTTCATAAGTAGGCCTGCTAAGTGCACTGTGAAACTTTGTAAAAATTATGGGTTTTTTTACATGCATCTTATCACAATAAATGTGTTTATTCTGATTGTTTTTACTTTATTTCATGCATGTCCTCTCTTCCTTTTGGCCTAAAAATGAGACCATTGCTTCCTTAATGGTTTTAGGCTTTTTCCACTGACTGTCTCCCTGGAGTAGCTGCAAGAACTTTCACAAAATTCCTCTCTATCTGCAGTCAGTCTGAAGGGCTTATAGCTTTTGTTCAAAAAATTTCTACTTCTTTAGTTTATAGCATTTTTTTTCTACTTGTTTAGTTTAGATCAATTTCTGTTGCAAACCAATAAGACACAAATAACTTATCTTCAAATATTAGAAGCCAAACAGCTCCAGAAGTGTTTAGCTATCTGTAAATGTGCTGCACAGACTTCCTATTTTACACACACATGAACATGATGGAGACAATGTTTTTGCTGATCTGGTACATGCTCAGCAACACATCTCTTCACAAGAAAACGGGGTGGGGGGGGGAGCTGAAAATTGCAAAAATGATTTGCAATCAATGTTAAGGAAAAAAGCATTGTCTTGTTATTGTGGATGCATAATCTTGGAAAAAGGTTCTTGTGTGTGTGTGTGTGTGTGTGTGTGTGTGTGTGTGTGTGTGTGTGTGTGTGTGTGTGTGTGTGTATTAGTGTTTTAAATATATATTACTTTTTTAAAGAACTTTTAGCCCGAAGAAAAACATCAGCTTTAAGTTTTACTTCTATTTTCACAGAACTTTTCATAAATACTTTGAAATAACTTTCATTTCTCTCTTTGTGTTTTAAACATGAACTAATGTGTACAGATACAGACAGAACATGAAGAGAATACAACACACACACACACACACACACACACACACACACACACACACACACACACACACACACACAGAAAAAAGCCCTAGAAAACACCAATACACACTAACACACTTTAACATATACACAATAATATACAGCAAAATATAGCCAAATACACACACACACACACACACACACACACACACACACACACACACACACACACACACACACACAAATACAAAGATACACTTTAATAAACACATACTAACACATACACACTAAAATGCACAACAACAAACTCACACACAGTTACACAGTAGTACACACATATGCTATAACATCGCACACACACATGCACGCACACACACACACACACACACACACACACACATACACCAAAACTTATGTTGGACTGTGTTAGTGTGTATTAGTGTTTTTGTCAAGTTTTAGATTGTGTGTGTGTGTGTGTGTGTGTGTGTGTGTGTGTGTGTGTGTGTGTGTGTGTGTGTGTGTGTGTGTGTGTGTGTGTGTGTGTGTGAGAGAGAGAGAGAGAGAGAGAGAGAGAGAGAGTGTGTGTGTGTGTGTGTGTGTGTGTGTGTGTGTGTGTGTGTGTATTAGTGTTTTTAAATATATAATATATTACTTTTTTTAAAGAACTTTTAGCCTGAAGAAAAACATCAGCTTTAAGTTTTACTTCCTTTTTCACAGAACTTTTCATGAATACTTCGAAATAACTTTCATTTCTCTCTTTGTGTTTTAAACACGAACTAATGTGTAATACAGATACACACAGAACATGAAGAGAATACAACACACACACACACACACACACACACACACACACACACACACACACACACACACACACACACACACACACACACACACAGACACACATCTCCATGTGTTCCCCATGTCAGCTTACATGCAGAAGATCCTCTTTAATCCTCTCCCTAACCCCATGTTTCTAATCCTCTCCCTGATCCAGGCCACATTTCTGTTGCAATCTCAGATGTTTTCATGTTAAAAATAAATAAATAAAACATCTTGTACTGTAGATCTTGGCTATTAGCATGGCTTGATAACTAGCTAGCATGCTAATGTAGTGGTTTAAAAAGATCAATATGATTAACTTTAACAGTTCATAACTATTATCAGTTTGTTAAATGCGACATAAAGAGTGCTAAGTCAATATGACTAATTAATGTGATGCTTATTATTGTTCTAATCCTGTTGGTTAACTAAACATTAGATGTAATTCAATGAGTGTCCAGTAGGGGGAACTCAAAGGCTGACTGACTCGAGCTATGCTGTGCGTCACAGCCAATACAGCTCAGCACGCAGGTAACAGCACGAGTCCGTGTGTCTTTTATTAATATTTCTTTGTTATTAATTTATATTTTGTAATTATACTTCATAAGGGGTGCAACACTAACAACAAATATCCAGCATACTAACACACTAGCATGGACAAATCAGTACTCATTCATGGATGGAGTCGGAGTCATTAAACCATGAAGACAATCAAATGATATAAGTAATCAAAACATAAGTAAAAGTAGAAAATATTATAAGAATGTAATTAATTCTGGGTAAGTTTCCTGCTGAGGTGTGCGGGGATATCGAGCCGATCCTTCATGCTGATTTTAATTCATGTTAATTACGATTTATTTTACATGGTGAATAATTTCAAATGTGCTGAATGCAATCAAATTCAAGTAAATGCAAAGTTGGGGAAAAAATGTATTGTGGAATATTACTTATAATAAATACTTATATATTACTTATAATAATTACTTATTATATTATAATTATTACTATATATATACACACACCCATTGTGCTTCGAGGTCATTTTTATTTTGTAATTAGAGCAGTGGATTGATATTATATCAAATAAAATTGTTTTGTAAATATCCTCAAATGGTGTTCAGGTATTGTTTTTTTTTCGTGAAGTGAAATTTGTTATTTCAAGATAAAGTTTTTTTTGGGCTCGTCGGAGTCAGAAAGAACACGAACCCAGAGCAAATCCTGCTCACACATTTTATACTGTTTTCCTCTTTGTAGTTTAAATGAGATTCTACTTTGAAGGTGTATTGAGTGTAAGATCTAAGTGTGTCCCAAATGGCTGGGTCACACCTTGTTATCTAACCAGATGTCTTTAAAGGTTAATCACGGTCACGTATACCTTGTCTTGTTATTGTTACAATTGTTATCAGTCAAATAGTCCCTTTAAAAGATAGAGTTTTTCCTCCGAAATCGGCGTTTCCTCCTGTTTGTCTTGTGTCCATGTTGATGACCATGGGCGAGACACCCATAAAAATATGGGGTCAGAATTGTTTCGTTATTCTGAATAAATACACTATGATCCACAAATAAATATAAAGAGTTTCACAATTTTTTTTTTTTTTATACAAATTTCACAAAAAAAAATGAAATTCACAAATAAATAAAATGGGATTTGAAAATAAAAAAAATATTTATAAATTGTATTTATTGGCGAATTGCTTCCTGCTCATTAGTGAATCGCGTTCTGTGCATTTGTGGATTTTAAAAATTTCTAACGTCAAGACGTGCACAAGAATCCACAAATAGGTGACTCCGCCCACCGTCTACTCCAGCCAATCACGTTCTGATTTACTCGCTCTTCACACTACCCCTGGACCCATTGATGATGCTGAAATCGTTTCCAAAGAAAGCAGAACTGAACTAACCCTTAGTGCTGCTACAGTCCATACAGGGTTACCAGATTGGGCTCGAATCCGCGACAAATGTTTTTTATTTGTTTTTTAATCGTATTTTGCAGCACATATTACACTGTGATAGTGCGAGTAAATCAGAACGTGATTGGTTTGAGGTAGACCGTGCCACGATTGGTCAGCGCCACGAGACCGTTGTCCGATTGGCTGGAGTAGACGGTGGGCGGAGTCACCTATTTGTGGATTCTTGTGCACGTCCTGACGTTAGAAATGTTTCAAATCCACAAATGTACAGAACGCGATTCACTAATGAGCAGGAAGCAATTCGCAAATAAATACAATTTATAAATATGTTTTTATTTGCAAATCCCATTTTATTTATTTGTGAATTTCATTTCTTTTGTGAAATTTGTAAAAATATTTGTGAAACTCTTTATATTTATTTGTGGATCATAGTGTATTTATTCAGAATAACGAAACAATTCTGAACATGAAGAGAATACAACACACACACACACACACACACACACACACACACACACACACACACACACACACACACACACACACAAACTCTCACACACACACACACACACACACACACACACACACACACACACACACACACATCTCCGTGTGTTCGCCATGTCAGCTTACATGCAGGAGAAAAATAAAATAAAATAAAAATACTTCGTTAACGTACCTAAGTAATAATGTCACGTATCTGTACTTTACTTCGCTATTTTAATTTATGTCAACTTTCACTTTTACTCCACTACATTTCCTAGATAAAATGTAAACTTTTACTCCGTTATATTTCCACTAAGCATCTTCGTTACTCGTTACTACAAAATAAATTAATAAGAAATGTGTGCGACTGCAATAAGGGAGGTTTGTGAGTCACTACTCCTAGATTGCATTACGCACGTACGCACGCTCTAGGGAGAAGCACAGGTACGCGCAGCGTGCACGCGCAGTCAGAGCTGGAGGCATTTATCTACAGTATAAAGACCGTACAGTACAGTAGAAAACCGTAAAGACGGCAACCAAAAGCAGTGAAATGTCACTATTCTTATTACCAGAGTTGATAGCACAAACAAAATATTAATGCAAAAATAAAAATAACGTTAATTGATTTGGTCTTTGTCTTGTGACTTTTGATACTTAAGTACAGTAAATATCAGATACTTTAAGACTTTTACTTGAGTAATATTCTAAAAGGTGACTTTCACTTCTACCAAAGTCTTTTCTAGTACGATATTTGTACTTTTACTCAAGTATTGCTTTCTAGTACTTTATACAACACTGGTGGTGTTAATATGAAGCTCAGATGAAAGTAGACACTCAGGACTTTGTACTGTTTCATCAATATTTATGTTTTTCTCTACAATATTAAAGGTGATATATTTATAGATAAAACCCAGAAAAATAAACACGGTTATTTTTTTTCCACACAAATGGACACTGCGCCACACAATCTTATTAACACAGTAACAGTTAACACACTTCCATCGTACAGTGTAATTATACGGTGAACAACTAAAACTGATGGAGAGATGAAAGAGAGTCACAACAGATTTGATGCTTCTTGAATCTTTATTGATTAATGCAAAAAAGTGACACAAGCCAAGCAGGTACTATTTTTTTAGTCGATTTTGTTGCAAGCTTTCTTTTCTTAAGCAATTTTATTCAATCTACTTTTCGAAAATGAAGAAAAAAGGAAATTATTTTTGGCCGACGCACCAAATGTTAACTACCTTATTGGTGACACAGCGGACGCATCCACTGTTGTCGCAGCGATAGACTGGAATTCGTTTTTCTATCTGAAGTATGTTATCTGACCATTCAGTCTTACCCACATCATGATGCCAAATCTGACTGAAAACAAAAGCTTTTGGACCGTTGTGACTGTTGAACATGTTGAGAGCTGGGATGATGCTGTGTTCTTTGCCAGGTGTTGAGCAGGTGTTGACACAGGGGGAGTTTAAGGTGAAGAAAACCGTGCAGCCATTTTTCCTTTTATTCAGGAGCTTTTGCATGGGCGAGGGATCGGAGCCTCTCAGCAACAGATACTCAGAGTGTATATTGAAACCTTTATCACCAAACGGTCTTGGTCTGGCACCAACCAGCTCTACACCATTGTAAATACGTTCTTCACTATTCATTCCGTTCTTTACGTTGTTTGCTTCATCTTGAGACAGGAAGTTCTGGTCGAGTTTGCCATCTGAAGTACAATATGTATCTAGGACATTAATGCCCAGAGCATACTGACCATTAACTCCATAGCTGTCAGAGAATGTCAGAGAAGAATAAAAGTGTCATTAGTGTCATGGTGCACTAAAAAAGGTTCTTGTGTGTGTGTGTGTGTGTGTGTGCGTGTGCGTGTGTGTGTGTGTGTGTGTGTGTGTGTGTGTGTGTATGTGTGTGTGTGCTTACGTGTTCTTAAGGTGGTCAATTATGTTCCTGAGATTTGTAACCTCGGCCCCAGCAGTAGAGAGCAGAAAGAGCAGAACGAATCCCAGAGCTCCAAAACACACCTAAACAAAACACACACCAAAACATGATGGAGTATTCCTGTGTCATTCCTATATCATTCCTATATCATTCCTATATCATTCCTATATCATTACTAACTAGGGTTGCAAACGGGCGGAAAGTTTCCAGTAAATTCCCATTAAATTTTTCCGGAAACTTTCAACGGGATCTTCATCTGGGGAATTTTGGAAATATTCCAAGTTGAAAACTTTACAGGAATTTATGGGAATTTATGGGAATTACGGGAATTTACGGGAATTATTTGGAAATCTAGGGAAATGTGTATAAACTATATCACATACAAACATAAATAAACATGTTGTTTGGTCATAAGCAGACACGCATGCAAGGTAATACACATTTTAAACATGACGTCTCGACTGATTTAATTGTAAGCTTTGATTATTTCATCGAGTAACACAAAAGCATAATAAACATTATGATGCTTGTAATAAACATAATAAACTTAATAATTGTAATAAACATATTTCCCTATGATTGCTGTAAAATAAAAGCATCCCCCACCCTTTGCCCTTCTAAAAAAGTCCCAATTAAAATGTAAAATGAAGCATTGTTTCTCAAGTTTATTAGGTTTCTGCTTCTGTTGTAGTCAAGGCCTGGGAAATGGAGGGGAATCACCCCACCCACCCACCCACCCCACCAAATGATATATGGAGGGTTTTTTTTGTATTTCAGGGGGAGTAAGTGTGTGTGTGTGTGTGTGTGTGTGTGTGTGTGTGTGTGTGTGTGTGTGGTTGGGGGGGGTGTTGTCCATCAAATTATCTGTGCATGTGTAACATCCTAATTTACTGCTGTAATGTGTCTGTCTGTGTTTTCCCCTTGTTTCTGTCTGCCGTCTCTCCCTGGTATTAATTGTTTTGCTCCACCCACTCATTGCTCACCATGGACACTAATCACATTCCATCTCTTCCCCAGGTGTCTTGTCTTTGTCTCTAATCGTCTCTGCTTTGTTATTGGCTCCTGTCCACTATATCTACTCTGTCTGTTCACTTCCCTGTTGTTGGTCGTTGTTTGTGTTTGTATCTGTATTTGGTCTGTGCCGTTCTCTGTTCCTGTTCAGTGTCCCGATCTGTTTTGCCTGCCTACTGTTTGTTTGTGTTTTGTCTATTAAAACCTAAAACTGCACTTGGATCCTCAATCGCCTTTGTCTCACCGTGTCACATCGTGACAACTGCTTATTAAGAGTTAGTAAGGTAGTTATTAAGTTTAGGTATTCGGTACAGTTAAGAATGTAGAATAAGGTCATGCAGAATAAGGCATTAATATGTGCTTAATAATTACTAATAAATAGCCAAAACTTTATTAATATTCATGCAAATAAGCAACTAGTTAAATGACCCTAAAATAAAGTGTTAGTGTGCATGTTATGGAAGAATGTAAGTACCTGCAGGGGGTTTGGCCTCAATGGCGCTCCAGTAAGCAGTGTGCTGTGTGCAAGTGACCGAGGAACGCAGGGTACAAGTTTAACTTAAATTGCATTAAATCTTGTCGTTTTAAACAAAATTATGCTGCAAGACTTTTTTTTTAACTACATTTAAGTTCCTTGTTATACTCAACTCTGTATTTTTTTTTTTTTTAAATTCCCAGTTAATTCCCATGGAAAGTTTCCAGCCTTGAAAATTCCCAGAATTTTGCCACCCTATTCCTAACTCAATCCTAACTCATTTTTATCTCATTCCTAAACTCAGAAATGCTCAAGAACAAAAACACAATATGAATCAAACACTACTTACAGAACCAGCCATCTTTTGTCTCTCGTTGGAAACTTGTAGAGGAAACTGGAGTGAGTTTTTCTAACTGTTGCTGTCTTATTTATACTGAGCAGAGCATCACTGTGGTTATTGTGCAATACCAAAATATGTGCATGTGCAGGTTTACAGTGAAATGTGTGTTCACACTCCTTAACCCTGTACACACCAGTACAACCGAAGTTCAGTCATCAGCAGAATAGACATGAACTTATGACACGTTTTCTATCAGTATAAAGAAGCGTCTGATGTTGTGTGTGTGAGTCTGATCTAAAGTGTGTCAGGACTCTGTTGTTCCGTCAGTGTGTTTTGAAGAGAAACCTGAGCTGCTTTTTAGATGAACAAACACTCGGAGCATCTCAGAGAGCAGAAATGGGTTTGATATCAACATTTACTCTGTATCTTTTCTATAAATATATCACCTTTAATATTGTAGAGAAAAACACAAATAGTGATGAAACTCTACACATTCTACAAAGTCCTGAGTGTCTACTTTCATCTGAGCTTCATATTAACACCACTGTGGAGTGAGACATGAGGAAGACGTTCATCTGTAGACTTTCTGTAGTTCATCACTCTATGGTAAAATAAACAGTGTGCAAGTGGAGATAATGCAGTAAGATGATGATGATGATGATGATGAAGAAGCTGAAAAGGAACCAAAGAAGAACACTCCAAATGTGTCCTGCAGAAATCATGGATAATGTTGATGAAATGATACGACAGAAGGACACATACTCTGTAAATAAATAAATAAATAAATAAATAAATAAATAATAAATAAATAAATAAATAAAATAGCAATCTTAAGATTCAGAAAGTCTTCTGGAAATCTGGGACAACACACACACACACACACACACACACACACACACACACACACACACACACACACAGAATAAAACCCTAGAAAACACCAATACACACTAACATACTTTAACATACACACAATAATATACAGCAAAATATAGCCAAACACACACACACACACACACACACACACACACACACACACACACACACACACACACAAAGATACACTTTAGTAAACACATACTAACACATACACACTAAAATGCACAACAAACTCTGACACACACAGTTACACAGTAATACACACATATGCAATAACATAGCACACACACACACAGCAACACTTATGTTGGATGGATTTAGTGAGTATTAGTGTTTTTGTCAAATTTTAGATTGTGTATGTGTGTATTAGTGCTTTTAAAGATTTTAAAGAGTGTGTTTTATATGTTTTATATATATATAATACATTACTTTTTGATAGAACTTTTAGACTGAAGGAAAACATCAGCTTTAAGTTTTACTTTCTTTTTCACAGAACTTTTCATAAATACTTTGAAATAACTTTCATTTCTCTCTTTGTGTTTTAAACAGAAAGAGAATACAACACACACACACACACACACACACACACACACACACACACACACACACATCTCCATGTGTTCTCCATGTCAGCTTACATGCTGAAGATCCTCTAAAGTCGTGTTATGCCTACATCATCGATTACATCATTGATTACATCATCACTTCTCTGATCTCACAGCCAAGAAATCTTTGGCTAATTTGGCATTTTGTGTATCTGCAACTCGGCTGAAAATTTTCCAACGTAAAGCTGATTTTAATCCTCTCCATAACCCCATGTTCCTAATCCTCTCCCTGATCCAGGCCACATTTCTGTTTCGCTCAGAAACGAGAAAAATCTCAGATGCATTAATGTTAAAAAAAAAACAACAAAAACAAAAAAAAACATCTTGTACTGTAGATCTTCGCAGGCTAGCAGATTAGCATGGCTTGATAACTAGCTAGCATGCTATTGTAGTGGTTTAAAAAGATCAATATGATTAACTTTTAACTTTATGATGAACTATTATTAGTTTGTTAACTGCAACATAAAGAGTGCGAAGTCAAAATGATTAATTCATGTGATGCGTGTTATTGTTCTAATCCTGTTGGTTAACTAAAAATTAGATGTAATTCAAGGAGTGTCCAGTAGGGGGAACTCAAAGGCTGCCGGGAGTAGCTGACTCAAGCTATGCTGTGTGTCACAGCCAATACAGCTCAGCACACAGACAAGAGCACGAGTCCGTGTCTCTTTTATTAATATATAATTTCTCCCTTTTCATGGGGTGCCACATTTTGGAGGTCCCAGCGAGGAGGATGGTCCGTGGCCCTGCTGATCGATGTAGTGCCGTATGATGACATCACACCTTGCAACCACAACCACAGTGATAGGTGGTCAGCGGTGTGCAGTAGTCTCACAATCAGATGGGCAGAAGTGCGAGTAATCTGAGGTTCCTTACTCTAACCAGGAGAAGCTACAAGTTCTTCCCAAACAAGTAGTCAGTCTGCTTTACACTGACACTGACCATTTATTCGCAAGCACATGGATATGCTAGAGGACCTGAAACTTGAAGTAGTTGGGACACTTGATACACTGAGTAGTGATCAGTTGACTGCAGTGTGTGACTTTCTAGATATTGTTGGTACTGAACATGAGAATGTTCTGGGGAAAAGTCGTTCATTTCTAATTGCACACATTGTGAAGTATATTGAGATAGATGAGGTACAGGAACTTGAGGACCAAGGTATGTGGTTCCTGCTTAACCTGAAAGACAAAATTGTTGAAATTCATTTACCAGTTGAAACTCAGCCAACAATCCAGAATGCTGTAGAGCCAAAACAATTAGTTCAGGTCTCAGAACAGGAAAGGCTGCAAAACAGATTGATGCACTGGAGTTATCTCTACAATTATCACTACAGCAAACACAAAGTGAAACAAAACACGAAGTAAAGACAGTGGGCCAAACAAACCAGAACAGTGGTCCAGCAAAAGACCTCAACCGACAATTTGTATGGCAAAGAGAGTTTAAAATAGCTGGCCAAATTGTAGATCCAGGACAAAAAGATAAACTCAGTTGCTCTAGCCTGGCTCATCAGATTGAGAAAGGAATAAAGAAAAACGTCCCTGAATGAGTCCCTGAGTGAGTGTGCAGTGACATCACAGTGATCACAGTATGAGCACACAGTGACCACAGTATGAGCACACAGTGAGTGCGCAGTGACATCACAGTGACCACAGTATAAGCACACAGTGACCACAGTATAAGCACACAGTGACCACAGTATGAGCACACAGTGATCACAGTATGAGCACACAGTGACCACAATATGAGCACACAGTGACCACAGTATGATCACACAGTGACCACAGTATAAGCACACAGTGACCACAATATGAGCACACAGTGACCACAGTATGATCACACAGTGACCACAGTATGATCACACAGTGACCACAGTATGAGCACACAGTGACCACAGTATGAGCACACAGTGAGTGTGATGTTTCCTCATATTTACACCACAGTATGAGCACACAGTGACCACAATATGAGCACACAGTGATCACAGTATGAGCACACAGTGACTACAGTATGAGCACACAGTGATCACAGTAGGAGCACACAGTGATCACAGTAGGAGCACACAGTGATCACAGTATGAGCACACAGTGAGTGTGATGTGACCTCATATTTCCACCACAGTATGAGTGCACTGTGATTGTGCAGTGACCTCATGTTGTGAACAAAGTATGAGCACACAGTGAGAGCTCTGTGTGGTTACACTTTTAGTTTCACTGCGACACACATTATGACCGCACCATGAGAATATTGTGAGCTCATAGGGACATCATTGTGAGATCAAATTGTTGACTGGGAAGTAAAGTACAGATAAGTGACATTTCTACTTAAGTATGGTAACGAAGTGTTTTTACTTCGTTACATTACAACACTGGATGCCAGTTATGAATCAGATCAGTTCATGTATGTGTGCGTTCTCTACAAACAGTGTGTCCGATGAATGCAGTCATTAATAAACTAATATTCACAAGACAAAGACCAAATCAATAAATGTTATTTTTATTTAGTATTGAATGGATTGTTTGCATTAATATTTTGTTTGTGCTACAACTCTGGTAATAAGAATAGTGACATATACAGTAAACTACAGCCACACACAAATCGGTGTACATTAAGTTCACTACTAAAGCAGAAACATGCAGTAGTACAACTTTTTATAACTGTATACCGCCAACAAACTTTTACTTGTAAGATGATATAAAATACATCCTCACAATAAATACATTTGAAAAGAAATATCTCCAATTAAATAATGAAAACTATAGAAATATGTTTTATTTTGAAAAACATGCATTTGTGTAGGAGAAACGGACACAAAACACAACCTTACAAACAATTTGAACACAAATAGTAGAACAATGTACAACCTCAGGAGTGCCAAATTCCCTGGATTTGTGAAAATTCTTCGCAGTTAATTTTTATATAAAAAAAACTTCTATAACCTTCTTTGCGGCTCTTCCACTCTCTCACTTATTTATTTTCCATGGAGAATAATTTCAAATCCACTGAATGCAATCAAATTCCAGAAAATGCAAAGTGGGGGGAAAATATTTTCGAGGGATGTATTGTGGAATATAACTTATATATATATATATATATATATATATATATACCCATTGTGCTACAGAGGTCAATTTATTTTGTAATTAGAGCAGTGGATTGATATTATATCAAATAAAATTGTATTGTAAATATCCTCAAATGGTGTTCAGGTATTGTTTTTTTTTTTTCTTTAATTGAAATCCTCATGTCTCACTCCACTGTGGTGTTAATATGAAGCTCGGATGAAAGTAGACACTCAGGACTTTGTATCGTTTCATCACTCTTTCTGTTTTTCTCTACAATATTAAAGGTGATATATTTATAGATAAAACTCAGAAAATTAAACACGGTTATTTTTTTCCACACAAATGGACACTGCGCCACACAATCTTATTAACACAGTAACAGTTAACACACTTCCATCGTACAGTGTAATTATACGGTGAACAACTAAAACTGATGGAGAGATGAAAGAGAGTCACAACAGATTTGATGCTTCTTGAATCTTTATTGATTAATGCAAAAAAGTGACACAAGCCAAGCAGGAACTATTTTTTTAGTCGATTTTGTTGCAAGCTTTCTTTTCTTAAGCAATTTTATACAAACTACTTTTCGAAAAACATTTTTTCAGCTGACGCACCGAGTGTTAACTACATCATTGGTGACACAGCGGACGCATCCACTGTTGTCGCAGCGATAGACTGGAATTCGTTTTTCTATCTCAAGTATGTTCTGTTTCCATTCAGTCTTACCCACATCATGATGCCAAATCTGCCTGAAAACAAAAGCTTTTGGACCGTTGTGACTGTTGAACATGTTGAGAGCTGGGATGATGCTGTGGCGTCCTGTAGGTGTTGAGCAGGTTTCGACACAGGGGGAGTTTAAGGTGAAGAAAACCGTGCAGCGATTTTTCCTTTCATGCAGGAGGTTTTGCATGGGCGAGGGATCGGAGCCTCTCAGCAACAGATACTCAGAGTGTATATTGAAACCTTTATCACCAAACGGTCTTGGTCTGGCACCAACCAGCTCTACACCATTGTAAATACGTTCTTCACTATTCATGCCGTTCTTTACGTTGTTTGCTTCATCTTGAGACAGGAAGTTCTGGTCGAGTTTGCCGTCTGAAGTACAATATGTATCTAGGACATTAATGCCCAGAGCATACTGACCATTAACTCCATAGCTGAAATAACAGAGAAGAATAAAAGTGTCATTAGTGTCATGTGGCACTAAAAAGGTTCTTGTGTGTGTGTGTGTGTGTGTGTGTGTGTGTGTGTGTGTGTGTGTGTGTGTGTGTGTGTGTGTATTAGTGTTTTAAATATATATTACTTTTTTAAAGAACTTTTAGCCCGAAGAAAAACATCAGCTTTAAGTTTTACTTCTATTTTCACAGAACTTTTCATAAATACTTTGAAATAACTTTCATTTCTCTCTTTGTGTTTTAAACATGAACTAATGTGTACAGATACAGACAGAACATGAAGAGAATACAACACACACACACACCACACACACCACACACACACACACACACACACACACACACACAGAAAAAAGCCCTAGAAAACACCATACACACTAACACACTTTAACATATACACAATAATATACAGCAAAATATAGCCAATACACAACACACACACACACACACACCACACACACACAACACACACACACACACACACAAATACAAAGATACACTTTAATAAACACATACTAACACATACACACTAAAATGCACAACAACAAACTCACACACAGTTACACAGTAGTAACACATCTGCTATAACATCGCACACACACATGCACGCACACACACACACACACACAACACACACACACATACACCAAAACTTATGTTGACTGTGTTACGTGTGTAATTAGTGTTTTTTGTCAAGTTTTAGATTGTAGTTGTGTGTGTGTGTGTGTGTGTGTGTGTGTGTGTGTGTGTGTGTGTGTGTGTGTGTGTGTGTGTGTGTGTGTGTGTGTGTGTGTGTGTGTGTGAGAGAGAGAGAGAGAGAGAGAGAGAGAGAGTGTGTGTGTGTGTGTGTGTGTGTATTAGTGTTTTTAAATATATAATATATTACTTTTTTTAAAGAACTTTTAGCCTGAAGAAAAACATCAGCTTTAAGTTTTACTCCTTTTCACAGAACTTTTCATGAATACCTTCGAAATAACTTTCATTTCTCTCTTTGTGTTTTAAACACGAAACTACTGTGTAATCGAGTACCCACAGAACAGAACCTGAAGAGAATACAACAACACACACAACACACACACCCACACACACACAACCACACACACACACACACACACACACACACACACACACAGACACACATCTCCATGTGTTCCCCATGTCAGCTTACATGCAGAAGATCCTCTTTAATCCTCTCCCTAACCCCATGTTTCTAATCCTCTCCCTGATCCAGGCCACATTTCTGTTGCAATCTCAGATGTTTTCATGTTAAAAATAAATAAATAAAACATCTTGTACTGTAGATCTTGGCTATTAGCATGGCTTGATAACTAGCTAACATGCTAATGTAGTGGTTTAAAAAGATCAATATGATTAACTTTAACAGTTCATAACTATTATAAGTTTGTTAAATGCGACATAAAGAGTGCTAAGTCAATATGATTAATTAATGTGATGCTTATTATTGTTCTAATCCTGTTGGTCAACTAAACATTAGATGTAATTCAAGGAGTGTCCAGTAGGGGGAACTCAAAGCCTGACTGACCCGAGCTATGCTGTGCGTTACAGCAAATATAGTCAGTGTCTCTTTTATCAACAGGGGCGGTTCTAGGGTTTCATCTTTAGGGGTTTTAGCCCTCAGTGAGAATTTAAAACAAGAAGAGTTTTATATTATATATTATATGACTACATAGTAACCCAAATGTTATGGTATTATTTAGTAAAATGGTAAAAGTGGACACCAAAATTTTATGCATGATGTAATTCAATTAAATTATGAAAACTATAGAAATATGTTTTATTTTGAAAAACATGCTTTTGTGGGAGAAACGGGCACAAAACACAACCTTACAAACAATTTGAACACAAATAGTAGAACACTGTACAACCTCAGGAGTGCCAAATTCCCTGGATTTGTGAAAATTCTTCGCAGTTAATTTTTATTAAAAAAAAAAACTTCTATAACCTTCTTTGCGGCTCTTCCACTCTCTCACTTATTTATTTTCCATGGAGAATAATTTCAAATCTGCTGAATGCAATCAAATTCCAGAAAATGCAAAGTGGGGGGAAAATATTTTCGAGGGATGTATTGTGGAATATAACTTATATATATATATATATATATATATATATATATATATATATATATATATATATATATATATATATATATTATATATATATATATATACCCATTGTGCTACAGAGGTCAATTAATTTTGTAATTAGAGCAGTGGATTGATATTATATCAAATAAAATTGTATTGTAAATATCCTCAAATGGTGTTCAGGTATTGTTTTTTTTTCTTTAAGTGAAATTTGTTATTTCAAGATAAAGTTTTTCGTGTTTCTGTACGAGTTTCTCTCCGAAATCGGCGTTTCTTCCTGTTTTGTCTTGTGTCCATGTTGATGACTGAACGTCTTCCTCATGTCTCACTCCACGGTGGTGTTAATATGAAGCTCGGATGAAAGTAGACACTCAGGACTTTGTATCGTTTCATCACTCTTTCTGTTTTTCTCTACAATATTAAAGGTGATATATTTATAGATAAAACCCAGAAAAATAAACACAGTTATTTTTTTCCACACAAATGGACACTGCGCCACACAATCTTATTAACACAGTAACAGTTAACACACTTCCATCGTACAGTGTAATTATACGGTGAACAACTAAAACTGATGGAGAGATGAAAGAGAGTCACAACAGATTTGATGCTTCTTGAATCTTTATTGATTAATGCAAAAAAGTGACACAAGCCAAGCAGAAACTATTTTTAGCCGTTTTGTTGCAGGCTTTCTTTTCTTAAGCAATTTTATTCAAACTACTTTTCGAAAAAGAAAAAAGGAAAAATTTTTTGGCCGACGCACCAAGTGTTAACTACATTATTATTAGTGACACAGCGGTCGCATCCGCTGTTGTCGCAGCGATAGACTGGAATTCGTTTTTCTATCTCAAGTATGTTCTTTTCCCATTCAGTCTTACCCACATCATGATGCCAAATCTTACTGAAAACAAAAGCTTTTGGACCGTTGTGATTTTTGAAAATGTTGAGAGCTGGGATGATGCTGCGGGGTCCTGTAGGTGTTGAGCAAGACTTGACACAGGGGGAGTTTAAGGTGAAGAAAACCGTGCAGCCATTTTTCTTTTTATTCAGGAGGTTTTGCATGGGCGAGAGATCTGAGCCTCCCAGCAACCGATACTCAGAGTGCATAACGACACGTTTAGCCAATTTTGGTAAGGCACCAACCAGCTCTTTACCATTGTAAATACGTTCTGTACTATTAAAGCCCTCCTGCACCTTGTTTGCTCCATCTTGAGACAGGAAGTTCTGGTCGAGTTCGCCGTCTGAAGTACAATATGTATCTAGGACATTAATGCCCAGAGCATACTGACCATCAATTCCATAGCTGAAATAATAGCAAAGAGTAAAAG
>NC_062528.1:1761571-1772268 GCF_022655615.1 Tachysurus fulvidraco | reverse complement strand
ATGACACTTTTATTCTTCTCTTTTATTTCAGCTATGGAATTGATGGTCAGTATGCTCTGGGCATTAATGTCCTAGATAAATATTGTACTTCAGATGGCAAACTCGACCAGAACTTCCTGTCTCAAGATGGACCAATCCAGGTGCAGAACGGCATTAATAGTAATGAACGTATTTACATTGGTGAAGAGCTGGTTGGTGCCAAACCAAAATTTAATGAGGATCACAATATACACTCTGAGTATCTGTTGCTGAGAGGCTCCGATCCCTCGCCCATGAAAAACCTCCTGAATAAACAGGAAAATGGCTGCACGGTTTTCTTCACCTTAAACTCCCCCTGTGTCGACACCTGCTCAACACCTGGAAAAAAACATAGCATCATCGAAGCTCTCGACATGTTCAGAAATCACAACGGTCCAAAAGCTTTTGTTTTCAGTCAGATTTGGCATCATGATGAGGGTAAGACTGAATGGAAAGATAACATACGTGAGATAGAAGAACGAATTCCAATCTATCGCTGCGACAACAGTGGATGCGTCCGCTGTGTCACCAATGATGTAGTTAACATTTGGTGCGTCGGCCAGAAACGTTTTAATCATTCTTCACTGTTCCAAAAGAATATTGAATAAAATTGCTTAAGAAAAGAAAGCTTGCAACAAAAACAACTAAAAAAATAGTTCCTGCTTGGCTTGTGTCACTTTTTTGCATTAATCAATAAAGATTCAAGAAGCATCAAATCTGTTGTGACTCTCTTTCATCTCTCCATCAGTTTTAGTTGTTCACCGTATAATTACACTGTACGATGGAAGTGTGTTAACTGTTACTGTGTTAATAAGATTGTGTGGCGCAGTGTCCATTTGTGTGGAAAAAAATAACCGTGTTTAATTTTCTTGGTTTTATCTATAAATATATCACCTTTCATCCGAGCTTCATATTAAAACCACAGTGGAGTGAGACATGAGGAAGACGTTCAGTCATCAACATGGACACAAGACAAACAGGAAGAAACGCCGATTTCGGAGAGAAACTTGTACAGAAACACGAAAAACTTTATCTTGAAATAACAAATTTCACTTCACAAAAAAAAAAACAATACCTGAACACCATTTGAGGATATTTACAAAACAATTTTATTTGATATAATATCAATCCACTGCTCTAATTACAAAATAAAAATGACCTCTGTAGCACAATGAGTATATATATATATATATAAGTTATATTCCACAATACATCCCTTGAAAATATTTTTCCCCCAACTTTACATTTACTTGAATTTGATTGCATTCAGCACATTTGAAATTATTCACCATGGAAAATAAATCGTAATTAACATGAATTAAAATCAGCATGAAGGATCGGCTCGATATCCCTGCACACCTCGGCAGGAAACTTACCCAGAATTCTTTGCATTCTTATAATATTTACTTTTTCTATCGATGTTTTGTTTTTTATTCATATCATTTGATTGTCTTCATGGTTTAATGACTCCGACTCCATCCATGAACGAGTACTGATTTGTCCCTGCTAGTGTTTTAGCATGCTAGATATTTGTTGTTAGCATGCTAGCTAGTTATCAAGCCATGCTAATCTACTAGCCTGTGAAGATGTACAGTACAAGATGTTTTTTTTTTTTTTAACATTAATGCATCTGAGATTTTTCTTGTTTCTGAGCAAAACAGAAATGTGGCCTGGATCAGGGAGAGGATTAGGAACATGGGGTTAGGGAGAGGATTAAAGTCGGTTTTACGCTGGGAAATTTTCAGCCGAGTCGCAGATAAAGAAAATGACACATTGCTAAAGATTTCTTGGCTGTGAGATCAGAGAAGTGATGATGTAATCAATGACATAATCGATGATGTAGGCATAACACGACTTAAGCATGTAAGCTGACATGCAGAACACATA
Organism: Tachysurus fulvidraco; assembly: GCF_022655615.1. Classification (NCBI taxonomy): domain Eukaryota; kingdom Metazoa; phylum Chordata; class Actinopteri; order Siluriformes; family Bagridae; genus Tachysurus; species Tachysurus fulvidraco. The sequence continues at coordinate 1,770,363 of NC_062528.1, read as the reverse complement.
GAGATGGAGAATACATGAAGATCTAGAACACATGGAGAAGACCTGGAGGTGAAGAACACATGGAGATGAAGAACACATAGAGAACACAGAGAACCAATGGAGAAGGGGAACACATGAAGATGGAGAATACAAGGAGATGGAGAACACATGGAGAAGAGATGGAGATGAAGAACACATGGAGAACAAATGGAGATGGAGAACAAATGGAGATGGAGAACATACAGAGATAGAGAACACAAAGAGAACACATGGAGAACAAATGGAGATGGAGAACACATGGAGCTAGAGAAGACATGGAGATGAAGAACACATGGAGATGGAAAAGACATGGAGAACCCTCTGTCTGGTACAGAACTCGATCAGGATTTGAGTAGGACGATCTCGGTTTGAAATAATCTTAAAAGTCTGCTGGAATCGCACAGCGTAAAGCCGACTTTATCCTCAAACAAACATTTGTAATAATTTCCTGAAATTTCATCGACTGTGTATTAAAATAAATAAAAAATTGTTATTAATAAAACATCACTATTCAGTCGCTCCAGGATGACAGAAATCAACCAAATCTGTACAGATCTCATAATCATGTCTTCACTGGTAGGAGATGAACAGAAAAGTGATCAAAGAAAAGCAAGTTGTGCAAATTGTGTACAAAAAAAACAACAACAGCAAAATCAATTGTTTCAGCTGCAAGAATGACGAGAAGAAAAGAAACAAAACACCGAAAGAAATCCTGAAAGAACAGACAAACTTTTGCTATAACAATGAAAAATTAGCAAATTTATAAAGTTTAAGAAAGAATTATTCAGGGTCAAATAAAGACAAAACACACAATTGTGGAATAAACGAAACAGTTAAACCGAAAATATCGACATTAATGTTAAATGTTCTCTCTCCAACATCTAAAGGTGCAGAATGAACTTTAGTTGACTTGATTATGATTTCTATTTATTGACCAAATTTTATTTTTGTTTGGGAATTTTTTTTTTTTAAAGAATCTAAATAGATAAATGTTAAAGTATCCACTGTGCTTCAAATGTCAATGTTTTGACATGTTGTTACAAAAAGAAAAATATCAAGAAATAAATTTTATAAATAAATAAATATAAATTGAACTGAAAGACATTTCGATAAAATCGAGATTAGCAGAATTTTCGAAAAAATTGGCTGACTTTGGAAAAAAAAGAAGAAAAAAAAAACATTTTTTTTCCATTATAACTAAAAAAAAAAAGTTTATGTGTAATTTTCTCTTTGATTGTTTTAAAAATGCTCGCGCTTTGCCGGTTGTAAATTTGCATTAAGACCGATCTTTTTTTTTACTCTTCAAACAACTAATACAAAAGCAATAAAATAATATTAACGGGTTCGGGTGCCATAATACATCTAAAAAATTCATCAAAACAGATCGACACCGCTTTAACTTGTCACGAAGTTCTGGAAAAACTGTCCATCATCAAAATAAGGTTCGTGATGATGCGCCCGAAGGCACGGGTTGAAGACCCAGTCAGTGACGTCACAATATGCTAATTTGTTTAAATTCATACCTACTGTATGTAATCACCATCACCAAAATTTTACTTTTTTTTTTTTACATTGAAACTTGAAAAAAAATTATATAGACCTACCTACCGATCCCTTTTTTTTTTTTTTACTGTTACTGCAAACCAAAATATTTTTAAGGATGGCCTGATGTGTCTTAGATTTTCAGAACGTCACATAAAGTTCGTATTTCGGCCCATTTCTAGCTAGCAGGTGAAAAATATGCGTTTTTATATGTTCGCTTCTTTGTGAATTGTGAATTTGGAAGTCGATCCCGCGATCATTTCCTCGGACGATTATCATACCATAAGTTTCTGCAGTCTTTTTTTGGCGGGAAAAACAAAAGCTTAATACATAATCATATTAAGATCCCCGACACCTTCACCTTACGTATATATGTGTACTCGTGTATATACTGTACCGTATATGTACATAGTCTGTACAAAATGTTTCGAACCTGATCGCTTTTTTAAAAACTAGAGAATAATTCGGCAAAAAAAAAAAAAAATTAGCTCATTACGCTAACACACGTCTGTACATAATATTAGAATTAATATTTTATAATAATTAGGAGTGTGATAATGACAATACTTTAGAGTGACACAATAAATAAAAAACAAAAAGTGCTTAAGATGAAATAAAAAAAAATAAAAAAAAAGGAAAGTGGAGAAACCAGGACATGGCAGCGATTTGGCCGTCTGACTTGTTTAGCTAATCCAAGGATTGTGCAAAATGAATAAGTACATAAATATGCTGAATAAACCACTTGTGTATGACAGAGCAGTGTGTGTAAGTGTGTGTGAGTGTGAGTGTGTTATCACAGCCTACTGTGACATCTGATTGTATGACTAACATTTTTGTACATCGTTTATCACCGAACTGATTCAGAGATTTGTAAAAACTGCCTCGGAGATTATTTACTTCATAGGTAAGACTTAGGATATGATGAACACCACCATCGACACCACCGTTACCATTCTGGGGTTCCGGTTCCCCAAAAATGTAAACAATTCTTTCAGATTCTGGTAATTAGTGTATTGTTCGCTAATAAGGAAGACATCACAACAACACTGTTTTTTTCCTCCTCCTTCCTTAACGAGTACTAGTCATCCTCTTTCTCCTTCTTTTCTTGTCAGAGTTAACTAAGATGCTAAATAGAGTGCTGTAATCAGTTGATTTTTTTTTTTTGGTTAAAGGTGGGGTTCACGATGTTTGAGAAATGCTTCAGAAAACTGAGTCGGGTCAACAAACAAAACAAACGTGTAGACAATGAGCAGAAAGGGGCGTGTCTTGTCAATATGCAGCAGAGAGAGTGTTCAGTGTGCATGTCTGACATTAGCATAAAGGGGCGTGTCTTGTCAATATGCAGCAGAGAGAGTGTTCAGTGTGCATGTCTGACATTAGCATAAAGGGGCGTGTCTTGTCAATATGCAGCAGAGAGAGTGTTCAGTGTGCATGTCTGACATTAGCATAAAGGGGCGTGTCTTGTCAATATGCAGCAGAGAGAGTGTTCAGTGTGCATGTCTGACATTAGCATAAAGGGGCGTGTCTTGTCAATATGCAGCAGAGAGAGTGTTCAGTGTGCATGTCTGACATTAGCATAAAGGGGCGTGTCTTGTCAATATGTGGCAAAGAGTGTTCAGTGCGCATGTCTGACATTAGCATAAAGGGGCGTGTCTTGTCAATATGCAGCAGAGAGAGTGTTCAGTGCGCATGTCTGACATTAGCATAAAGGGGCGTGTCTTGTCAATATGCAGCAGAGAGAGTGTTCAGTGTGCATGTCTGACATTAGCATAAAGGGGCGTGTCTTGTCAATATGTAGCAAAGAGAGTGTTCAGTGCGCATGTCTGACATTAGCATAAAGGGGCGTGTCTTGTCAATATGCGGCGGATAGAGTGTTCAGTGCACATGTGTGACATTAGCATAAAGGGGCGTGTCTTGTCAATATGCGGCGGATAGAGTGTTCAGTGCACATGTGTGACATTAGCAGAAAGCGATTGAAACATTGACATGGAGGATAAGGCAAGAAGTAGGGCCGTGTTAATATAGGATCAGCTTTCCAGCGCTGGAGAGAACTGAAGGAGCGGGAAGGCCTGCGAGGTTGCTTTTTTCCTTCTCGATAGGTGAGTAACGTTGGTTTTGCTTTGTTACACAGAACTAATATATGCCTTTGTCCTTTACATCATTATGCTTGTGTGGCATTTTTGCTTGTTTGTTTATCTACAATCGTATTGTTCTTCCCTTCAGCTATGATAAAGACACGTTTCTTTTCGTTAGTCGCCTGGGTTACATATGTATGTATGGGCGGAGCTATCGATACAGGGGTGGGACCCATTTGGCTTAGGGGCGTGTTTGTTTTGGTGATTTCAAATGTCAACATTGGCTTTGAAACAACGGAGACCCCACCTTTAATGTTGTGAATACTAGAACTTGTCTATAGATGTATTCAGATTTTAAGATTAGTTCCAAACACAACCGAACCCGGTGGTGTTTTATAAAAGGAAGAATAGCACAACAGCTACCTATGGAAGTAGTGGAATATTCCCATTTGTCCAGTACCTCCAGTAGAAGACTGATCTTGTAGATGTGACCTTGTAAGTGTAGCTTTTAAAACATCCCTGCTCTATCAAGCTTTTACACATTTTGTTCTGAACCAAAAGGCAACCTGCACTGACGAGAATGTCCAGAGAACAACGAATGTTGCCTGTGGACATGAGGACATGGGGACAAGTTGGTAAGGAAGCAAATAGGAATACTCTGGTAGTCCCAAAGGGAAAAATGCTCTGGTAGTGCTTCATTCAGTTATGGAACCATAGTTCCACAGGTATCAATGTAGATATCTACTGTATGTACATACAGTCCCCTCCGAACGTATTGAAAAGACACGGCTAATTTTACTGTTTTTATTATCGGGCATCGAGCCAGGATACACCCTGTACGGAGTGCCAACCCATCGCAGGGCACACACACACTCTCATTCACTCACACACTCACACACTACGGACAATTTTCCAGAGACGCCACTCAACCTACCATGCATGTCTTTGGACCGGGGAGGAAACCGGAGTACCCGGAGGAAACCCCCGAGGCAGGAATCGAACCCCCAACCCTGGAGGTGTGAGGCAAACGTGCTAACCACTAAGCCACCGTGCCCCCTATACACCGATTAGAGATACATAAATACATTTGCATAAATACAAATAAATATGCAAACAAATATCAAGTTTTATTTACTTTAAGACCGTCCGCTCTAAAACAGTGACGGTTTTCCCTTCATACAGAGCGGAAATAATTTGAGTGGTCTGCCACCAAAGGTGCCATGTTCTAAGTTACTTAACACATCTATATATAAATATCAGGAAACGGAAGCTTAAATATGATCCGTCTGCTCGTAATTACTGTACCTTCGGTGTATAGCACAAAGAAAAGAATTGGCCTTGCCGTTCTAATACTTTTGGAGGGGACTGTAGATATCGATCCAGTATCTGAATGAGAATTGCCATTAGGCGATAACGTTGAGTGTTAGAAAGGCGCTATAGATATACAGAATTCAACATTATTATCCTCAGGACCAGGATCGTTGAGCCTAACTCAGGAGGAACCCTACATGGGATGTCAGTCATCAGTCACTATGCACATCCATTTCTACCTACAGTCAATTAGTAGTCAATCCACTTAGAATGTTTAAAAAAAACATGATAATTGGCGAACACCACGTACACTTGTACGTTCTGTAGTTGTACATTACACACATCAAGCTGATGTTGGCTAAGATTTTCACGTTCCATCTGGGAAATATTCGAATAATCTCACCCACCTTTCGGGTGGCGTACGTTTAAAGAAGACGCCTGAAATAACGGAAAGTGTCTCGACAGAGCTGAAGTGATCTTACGTCCAAAGTGGCAGTTAAGAGAGATTATGTACTGTACAGTATTAGATCTAACACCGATATTTGTGATGCTGAAGAAGAGAATCTCTGCAGTTCCTTTGCAGTGTTTTCAACATACCCCTGTTGACATTTTCTTAGAAGGAGTGACATACAGTTAGACCATGCTGCTTAATGGGGATTAGCATTTGCGTCATTTTTATTGTATTTCCTTTAAATTGTCTAAAGTCTGGTGGTTACATTTCTGGCTCTTTTTTTCTGACCAAATTCTACTCATCAAACTCTATTGTTGTGTAACGTTGGGTAGTCTTCAGCTTTGTGGCTCATTCTGTGTATCGCTGTCAGTACTGCTCGTCTGCCGCCGCACCCACACGTCCTCGTCGGCAACAACCGACTGCTCATCTACGCTGGCCACGGACATGGCGCACTGCTTCCCGAGATGTGATAGCCTCAAAGCATGCTGGGATTTGCAGTCTTTGCCTTCGGTTTTCGTGTTTTCTTCATCGTCGTCTAGCGACACGGCCGAAACAGGTCCTTCTAGCTCCTGACCGAGGTCTTCATCGTCGCCGTCTCCATCATCATCGCTCAGTAAATCTGTCTCTTTTGCTTGCTCTTGCTCCTCATAGCGCTGCAGGTCAAACTGCTCCTCCACCCAGCGGTCCGTATCACCTGGCTGTAGGGAGGTCTGGGAGTCTGGGGAGTCAGCGTCGGCATCAGTGTCGAACACGATGTCTGTGTCAATGGTGAAGCGGTTACGCACTAGCTTGCGTCGACCCAGAGTACGTGTTGGAGCTGAGGCTGTACACAAACGGAAAACAAGTCAGAAGGCGAATGTTAGCAGGTTGGTCTATAAGTGAGACTAGCAGGTAAGATCAGCAGGAGTGTGTATACCTGCTCGGTTCATGGCAGGTCTGGCTCCTTTCAGAGCGCATAGACGCTTCCCTCCAAATGGCACGTACTGCTGGCTGGGAGGAAGACTTTCTGTCTTCATCAACTGCCGTCTCTGTTTATCTCTTAAAATGGAGTGTACCGTCTTCAGGAAGTCCTTCTTGCTTTCGGCAGAACTAAAGAGAAGGCACGAGAAGAAGACAAGAACGAAAGAGAGGAAGATTCAGACCCCGATTCACTCGTAATCAGAGTCGTAACATCTATAGACCACATTTAGAGTTAAACTCCAACATCTAATTAATTTTGTGAGAATATGCTTCGAGGGTCTAATTCCCCCAATCCCCCCCCCCCGCCAAAACTGACACTAAATTGGAATATGCCATATAACCTGAATTATGTTACTTAATTTCAGTTCATATTAGGCAAATGTATTCATTACAATTACCATAGAATTGTACTTGGGAGCAGTGGTGGTGGGAGCAGTGGTGGTGGGGGCAGTGGTGGCTCAACTGGATAAGGCTCTGGGTTGTTGATCGGAGGATCGGGGTTCAAGGCCCAGCACAGCCAAGCTGCCACTGCTGGGCCCTTGAGCAAGGCTCTCAACCCTCCCTGCTCCAGGGGCGCTGTATCATAGCTGCCCCTGCACTCTGACCTCAACCTCCTCAGTTGGGGTATGTGAAGAAAAGAATTCCACTGTGCTGTAATGTATATGTGGCGATAATAAAGGCTTCTATGCCCCCGTTCTACTCTACTCATAGCCAGCCATTGCTTCCTTATTGCTACCCACAACAAATCCAGCTATGCACCGATACAGATGGCATCTGAATACAGACAGACGAAAGTGTCAAACCAACCAGGACTGCAGCCAAAATGTGGACTTGTGAGAAAGTTAGTATGCTCCAAAAACTGGTTGAGCATCACTGTCTGGGAATCATCACAAGCTGCTCGTGATTATGTGGATTTATCCGCTCACTGTTTTAGCCAACAGTGGATCAACAGTAGGCAAAGAAGATCAAGTGGATGTGAAACAAAATCTGACAATAAAAGAAAGATCAGCAAAAAAAAGCCTTGTGTAAGAACAGACTGGGTCAATGCTTCAATAACCAAACGGCTGAGATGTAGAGACGTTAAACTATTAAAACTCCCGAAGATACAATGCACTGTTAAGCCTTTGTCAAGCAACCGATTTGGGAAGATAAAGAATAACAGCCTCGACATTCTCACTATAATTTCACCAGAGATGGGGGACTCGAGTCATATGACTCGACTCGAGTCAGAATTAATTCGCGTATTTGAGACTTGAGACTTGCTTGAGAGATATTAAAAAAAGACTCGACTCAAAGTTCATGACTTGAGACTTGACTCGGACTTGAGTTAAATGACTCTGAGATGGGGGACTCGACTTGACTCGAGTCAGAATTAAGTCGCAAATTTGAGACTTGAGACTTGCTTGACAGATATTAAAAAAAGACTCGAATCGACGTTCATGACTCGAGACTTGACTCGGACTTGAGTTAAATGACTCCGAGATGGGGGACTCGACTTGACTCGAGTCAGACTTAAGTTGCAATTTTGAGACTTGAGACTTGTTTGACAAATATTAAGGAAAGACTCGACTTGACTTCGACTTGACGTTCATGACTCGAGACTTAATTGTGACTTTTCACTGAAATTTTTAATCCCAGGAAAGGGGGATGAAACACCTGCCTGAATTAGGGACACCAGGTTAACCCCTGCAGCCAGACACAGGGGTAGTGTCCGCAAGTAAGGGTGTAATTACCGGTCTACCCACGTAACCTCTTTATGTCTACCCTTGGTAAATAGATCTGAGCGGAGAGGTCAGACAAAAACGATCCTAAACACGATCCTAAGCCATGAAAGGTACAAAAAGACCTGCATTACATTATGGATACCAAGACTCGCCCCTGAAGCCAAGCCAGGGAGTAGTGTACAGTGAGGGGCCACAACCGTAACATGGTCATTCATTCATTCATTTTCTACCGCTTATCCGAACTACTCGTCATCGGGCATCGAGGCAGGATACACCCTGGACAGAGTGCCAACCCATCACAGGGCACACACACACACTCATTCACTCACACACTCACACACTACGGACCTCTTTCTCAAGAGTGTCCAGAGATGCCAATCAACCTACCATGCATGTCTTTGGACCGGGGGGGGAAACCGGAGTACCCGGAGGAAACCCCCGAGGTACAGGGAGAACATGCAAACTCCACACACACGAGGTGGAGGCGGGAATCGAACCCCCAACCCTGGAGGTGTGAGGCGAACGTGCTAACCACTAAGCCACCGTGCCCTCCGTAATATGGTCAGGTCCAAGCATAATTAGTGACATGGAGCCATCTTGTCTGCTCCCTACCTCCAGGAGAAAAACTGGGGGACCGGTGTAATGCCTGTGATTGACAGATTCGACCGGTCTGTGCCCTGCTGCCACTGCAACTCCCACCAGGAAAAGTGG
>NC_062528.1:1749071-1756571 GCF_022655615.1 Tachysurus fulvidraco | reverse complement strand
GCTTCAGACAAACAAAACAAACGTGTAGCCAATGAGCAGAAAGGGGCGGGGCTTGTCGATATGGGCGGAGAGAGTGTTCAGTGCGCATGTGTGACATTAGCAGAAAGCGGTTTTAACATCGACATGGAGGATAAAAACATAGAAAGAAAGAGAAGAAAGACTTACGATAAGGACAAGAAGTAGGACGTGTTAATATAGGATCAGCTTTCCAGCGCTGGAGAGAACTGAAGGAGCAGGAAGTCGGCCACATATTCACAGGTTGGAGTTTCCCGAGTCAATAACTCCTGAGCTAAACGCTGTTACTACACAAATAACACCTCTTTTCTATCGTAGTAATGTAGAGAGGCAGCTACAACCGCGTTTTGTGTAGTAACAGCGTTTAGCTCAGGAGTTATCGACTCGGGAAACTCCGACCTGTGAATATGTGGCCGACTTTACTTAAGACACCGAGGCGCTTTTTTCCTTCTCGATAGGTGAGTAACGTTGGTTTTGCTTTGTTACACAGAACTAATATATGCCTTTGTCCTTTACATCATTATGCTTGTGTGGCATTTTTGTTTGTTTGTTTATCTACAATCGTATTGTTCTTTCCTTCAGCTATGATAAAGACACATTTCGTATGTATGTGTGGGCGGAGCTATCGATACAGGGGTGGGACCCTTTTGGGTTAGGGGCGTGTTTGTTTTGGTGATTTCAAATGTCAACATCGGCTTTCAAACAAAGGAGACCCCACCTTTAATAATGAAGTATTAAGTAACTGTCAACTACTGAGTGACTAAGGTGAAAAACTTCAGGAAAAAGATAACGCTAATTTTAAATGCTAACAAGTCCAATATTAGTGGTGAGAACTGCTAATTTGATTCATAACAGCGTCAAAGACCGTACAGCTGCTTAACACTGCTGTGACAATCTTAGCATCAGAATCTACTACATACCTGACGTTTCACATTAACTACTGCGTATTTAGATCTAATGCGCCAAATATTCATTCATTCATTCATTTCCTACCGCTTATCCGAACTTCTCGGGTCACAGGGAGCCTGTGCCTATCTCAGGCGTCATCGGGCATCGAGGCAGAATACACCCTGGACGGAGTGCCAACCCATCACAGGGCACACACACTCTCTCATTCACTCACACATTCACACACTACGGACAATTTTCCAGAGATGCCAATCAACCTACCATGCATGTCTTTGGACCGGGGAGGAAACCGGAGTACCCGGAGGAAACCCCCGAGGCACGGGGAGAACATGCAAACTCCACACACACAAGGCGGAGGCGGGAATCGAACCCCCGACCCTGGAGGTGTGAGGCGAACGTACTAACCACTAAGCCACCGTGTCCCCTGGACCAAATATTAATCATAAAAACAACATTGATAAATAAAGTAAACTAGGAAACTGATGGAAAAAACTGGTGGCTAACTCCTGATGGCCACCGGTCGCTCTAACATCTGGTGCTAATATCTGTTCCTCTATACTTTATCATCAGCATCAGAACACTTATATTAGGAGTCTCACCTTGAACTGATCGACTCGCTCCAGTTTCTCCAGGTCAGGGACGAGTCGCGTTCCATCCTCCAGTGTGCGCAAAAACTCCACCTGAAACTCCAGCATCTCCGGAAGGTTTCCGAACAACACGTCCAGCTTAAACGCACACCAAAGGATCACTAAGGTCAGGTTTACTTGTGGAACGCTAACCAACATAAGTTATATAATGAGAGAGACGTAAAGAAGGGACATTTTTCTACAGCAGACAAAGAGACATGACAATGCTAATCCATGTAACTAGCTACATTTACCACAGGAGTTTATACACAAATGCTAATCATACTGTAACATAGCCTTTTTCTGCTAAAGTCAGAACAAACTTTCATATCAGGACAAAAATTTACAGATTGTAACAGTAACATTGTGGAAAATCTTTATATATGTGTGTTATTGTATTATTGTTTAGTTTAATAGAGCTGATTACATGCTATGCTAATGCGATTACATGCTATGCTATGCTAATGCATCTGTCTGTGCAGTTATTAAAAAAGAATCTAACAATGAAATATCAGTGTGTGCTAGCTAAAATGTTGTAATGTGTGTGTGTGTGTGTGTGTGTGTGTGTGTGTGTGTGTGTGTGTGTGTGTGTGTGTGGGTTTACTAGAACACTATATCAGATAAAAATCTAGCTAATATTAATATAACCCCTTTTTGTGGTATTGTAACTAAGAGAATATTTAGTCTGTGATGTGTACTGTGTGTGTGTGTGTGTGTGTGTGTGTGTGTGTGTGTGTGTGTGTGTGTGTGTGTGTGTGTGTGTCTGAGTCTGTGTGCTTTGGACACATCTGTATTTTACTGCCAGTGTGATCCCACACAGTGCTCAACATAGCACTTCACTCGCCCACACACACACACACACACACACACACACACACACACACAGTTCCTTGTTCTTCTTTACACGCCCACACACTGTCTTCATCCTTCCACCCACTGTATTTTGTGTGTGTGTGTGTGTGTGTGTGTGTGTGTGTGTGTGTGTGTGTGTGTGTGTGTGTGTGTGTTACCTCATCCTGGGTGAGGAAGCTTTCCTTCTGCAGAGGAGTCAAATATCTTCCGATAAGACAATTCAAATCCTGAGCGCGCGCACACACACACACACACACACACACACACACACACACACACACACACACAGATTCTTTCAGTTCTCAATGTATTCAACTCCTTACAAATACATTAATAATTAGAATATATACGATACAGAAACCTCTATGGAATGAGTCTCCAGTGTCAGCCTCACATTTTACTATTTGCCGCACACACAGACACACACACACCACACACACACACCACACACACACACACCACACACCACACACACACACACACACACACACACACACACACACACACCTTTACGTAAGTACGCTCGGTCTCCACCAGCTCACAGATGACCTTGCGCAGTTTATCAGCGTCCGAGAGCTGACGAGGAAGTGAGGAAGATGAAGAAGACGAAGCTGCTTCGGATGACGGGTTCATCTCATGAAGGCTTCGGCAAAAAGCAGCGACCTGCTCCGTGCTCTGGCGAGAGAAGAAGACAGAGAGAGAGATTAGAGAGAGAGAGAGAGAGAGAGAGAGAGAGAGAGAGAGAGAGAGAGAGAGAGACGGAGAGAGACAGAGAGAGACAGAGAGGGAGAGATTAGGAGTGAGATCCACTGCAGTTTCCTTTCTCTCTCTTATACCTTATACGAGAGAGAGAGAGAGAGAGAGAGAGAGAGAGAGAGAGAGAGAGAGAGAGAGAGAGAGAGAGAGAGAGAGAGAGAGAGAGAGAGAGAGAGAGACAGGTGGGAATGGGAGCTAAAAAAATCTTTTGAACTGAATTGAGCTATTTTGAGTTCAACTCATTTCTCTAAGTCTTTCCTTCCTCCCTCCCATTTCTCTCTGTCTCTCCGTCCGTCGTTTTTCTCTTCATCACCACGATTCTGTCTCTCCGTCTCACTTTATATATCAGGACCTGATGTATGAAGCTTTTTGCGGCCGCGTTGGAGAGAAATCGGGCCGCGCTGCTGAAGCACCTCGTCTGGGTTTAATGAGACGATCCGAAGCAGACCACATGAGTGGTGACACAAAGTGCCCCGTGCTTCCACGTGTGGTCGCATCCCACCACCATGTGAGGTCATGTGAGGTCACTTCCTGTCTGTAACCTATGAATGTCTTTATGCTAAAGTTCTGTTCTGGTAGATTTTTATTATTTATAACCACAATATTACACGATATGTTATTTTTTCAGTGTTGGAGTCTCGCTCGCACCCAGAGACACGTTACCCAGAATCCCAAGCGTTTGTGTTCAACTGCAGCTTTAATAAAGTAAATATACATCAAGACGCATCAACTGCATCGTCATGGTATTTTGGTTATCCTCTTCTCCCTCTTCTTCTTCTTCTTCTTCTCCTTCTTTCTCTGTCTCTCTCTTTTTTTCTCTCTCTCCTTCTTATTCCCCTTCTCTCTCTGTCTCTCTCTCTGTCTCTCTCTCTCTCTCTCTCTCTCTGTCTCTCTCTCTCTCTCTCTCTCTCTCTCTTTATTTCTGTTTTTTCTCCTGCTGACAGCTTTACTTTACTCCCAACTAAAACACGAGCACCTGTCCTTCGGAGCGGTTGCCATGGGGACACATTTACGCCGACGGACTGATGAAGAGCAGAGCATGCACACACACACACACACATACACACACGCGCACACACACACACACACACACACACACACACACACACACACACACATGCCTCTCACACACACAAACATGTATGCACTCTCTCTTTCACACACACACACACACGTACTGTATGCACTCTCACACACACACACACACACACACAAACATATGTGCACTCTCTCTCTCTCTCACACACACACACACATACACACACACAAACATGTATGCACTCTCTCTCTCACACACACACACACACACGTACTGTATGCACTCTCTCACACACACACACACACACACACACACACACACACACACACACAAACATGTGTGCACTCTCTCTCTCTCACACACACACACACACACACACACACGTACTGTATGCACTCTCACACACACACACACACGAACGTGCACTCTCTCTCTCACACACACACACACACACAAACATGTGTGCACTCTCTCTTTCTCACACACACACACACACACACATACACACACACAAACATGTGTGCACTCTCTCTATCTCACACACACACACACACACACACACACACACACACACACACACACACACACACACACACACACACACACACAAACATGTGTGCACTCTATCTCTCTCACACACACACAAACACACGTATGCACTCACACACTCACACTCACACACATACGTATGCACTCACACACTCACACACACACACACACATACGTATGCACTCACACACACACACACACACACACACACACACACACACACACACACACACACACACACACACACACACACACTGTGATTGCCAGTTACTGAGGACTGAATGTTCTCAGCTGAAGTGACAGCAAATGTCAACTTCACACCAAAGTTCCCTTTGCATCTCTGTCTCTTACTTCTCGTTCCTTCCTTCTTTCATCCTTTTGTTCTTCTGTCTCTCAGGTACTTATAAACTCGGTCTAACCTTTCTAACATACCTACAGATTCTAGATGAAGTTTGCTCCAGCTCAATTTTGGTGTTCCTATTGTTTTGGCCTATCATCACGATGATGTGAGTGAAACCTTTCCCTGGTTTCAAAATGTGACCCATCGCAGAACCATTCTTTTTCGACCGCCAAAGCACAGACTCTGGACCAGGAAAAGTGGTTCTTAAGTAGCACCAAAACGTTGCTGGTCTAGACTTAAGAACCGCTTGTGTCAGGGGCTGTGGGCGGGGCTACTGTTAGCGCATTTGATAACGTACCTTAAGTATACTAATGTTTAATACACTTTTACTTTACCGCGATATGATACATTATCAGCGCACATGATAGTAGGTAGCTACATGCTAAGGCTAAATTTTTTCTGTTAGCGATAAAATAAGGTTATGTACTTTCTCGATTACAACCTCCGTTTATACAGATTACACGGAGCCGCACGTACACGTTTTATTCGCCGCGTTTGGACGCCAGTGTAGGTTCACAAAGCCATGAGCATTAACAGTAAATCAACATCCGCCATTGTTGATGTTGTGTTTGTGTTTGTCGCTGCTGCGCTAACGTTGCTGTGTAACGTGACACATATACAGTGACGTCACACTCGGCGCTGTGATGCTCTCTAATCGATGGAAAGGCAAACCGGTTCTTACGATACGTATCAGGATACGGGGTTGCGATACGATATGTTGCGATACATTGCGATATTGTAAGCAAGGCGATATATTGGGATATTTCTTATTTTAATTATAGGATAAAGTTTTAGGGAAGCTGTCAAGAGCACCACCATATGCAAACCTTAGCAAAAAAAAAAAATTCTTATTTAATCAGAAAACATTGGGAACTGCATTTGCATTAATTAGCCCCTGTAACATTCAATATGATTGAACCACTTTATGTGCAGTATGAATAAAGGGAGGAAAATAAAGTGCTTGCAAGATTTAAATATCGATATTTTGTTTTTGAGAATCGATACAATATCGCCAAACAAAATATCGCGATACTCACGTGTATCGATATTTTCTTACACCCCTAACGGTTAATGTTATGGTGTGGGTTTAAGGTTTAGGTTTTGGGTGTGCGGTTAAGGCTGCGATCTGAACGTTGAGGCTTACAGTTAGGAATATCATCAGTTAGATTGGATCTGATTTCATCTGTGAATGAATTTTTACTCCATACGTTTCTGTTCGTCTGTAAATCACATCCCGAATACACCGAATACAGGACATAAATTCACACATCGGAAAACCTTCTGTTCACTCCTGAGCATTTAGCTTTAGTGTGTGTGTGTGTGTGTGTGTGTGTGTGTGTGTGTGTGTGTGTGTGTGAATCACAAATATCTTGTATATGTCCATATATTCGCAGTTCTTGAGATCTCTCGCTATTCACAAGTCACTGGAGCTCGACAGAAGGTGTGAAAAAATAATAATAAAACTGGTATCTTTGTGTTTCTCCGAGACACAGACAGAGAGACTCGTTGTTCTCTGTCCCTGCTGTTTGAAATCTAAGACAAAAGGAACAGGTCGGCCAAAGACACACACACACACACACACACACACACACACACACACACACACACACACACGCTCTGTCCATCTGTGTGTACATAAACTCTGAACCTGAAGCATGTACGGAGTCAAATTTTGTGGCGATTCATTAAGTGACTCAAATCACGAAGAGAAGCGATTCACGAGTGCAACTGACTCACTAAGAGACACAACTCATCAAGAGACACAAATCAAAAGACTCGATTCACCAAGAGATCCGTTTCACCAACGTACCCGATTCACTGAAGAACTCGAATCACCAAAAGACCCAAATCACTAAAAGAACTGATTCACCAATTCACAGAAGAACTCGAGTCAATGCACTTGATTCACTAAGAGACTCAACTCACTTAGAACCCCACTCACCAAGAGACCCAAATCACCGTGATACCTGATTCACCAAGAGTCGCAATTCACCAATACAATCGATTCAGTATGACACTTGACTCACCGATGCACCTGATTCGCTACGAGTCCCGACTCACTAGTGCACACGATTCATCATTGCAGTCTTTCAGTGTTCAGTGTGTGTGTGTGTGTGTGTGTGTGTGTGTGTGTGTGTGTGTGTGTGTGTGTGTACGGAGTCGAATTTTGTGGCAGAAATATTACGCAAAAGTATAAATAAAAATTCACAAAAAAAAATTTATCTAAAACAATTATTACTTTAAAATAGTAAATAATAATAATAATAATAATAATAAAAACAATTAAAATATTAATATTGCTGTATGGAATACAGAAAGGTAAGTATTGTGTGATGAATGTAAAGACGTTTGGT
>NC_062528.1:1741571-1746571 GCF_022655615.1 Tachysurus fulvidraco | reverse complement strand
GCAGGTGTGTGCCCCCTTAGGCTAATCATAGTGTTCTACCGCAGTCTTTGCTAACTTCACTGACACAAACCCCTGTGGATGGTAAGATGGGGGAAATGGGGGGGGGGGTGTAGCAGTTGGTGGAATAACACCAAGATACAGATGCACGGAGAGACACTAATTCAACAGCTGTGCTATTAAAGGAGCAATAAGCGTGTTTAATTACTAGAAAATATTACTAGGATACGGTTCTTCGACCCGAGCACACAACGCGTGGCTGATCACAAACATTTATCTCTTTGGAAGAAATCCTTAGATCATTAGACCAATCATTAGATCCTGATGATCTTCTCTTGTGTAGAGTTTTCTACTACTATAAGCAATTGGGAAGTAAACTCAAATAAGGAGTCCATCACCGAGGGCCTTTTTACACCCGGTCACTTGGTGTGTTGTCTCTGATCCGATAGCTGTCTGATTTGTTAAAACTGTCCCATTTACATCAGGCCACATAAACGCGTCTCGGCGAATCGAATATCGATCTGATCTTTTTACAACCCGCCCAAAGTGCTAATATATTTTACCTCATTTTGGGGGTAATTGTAATGGAACATGCCCCACACCTCCAGGGTTGGGGGTTCGATTTCCGCCTCCGCCTCGTGTGTGTGGAGTTTGCATGTTCTCCCCGTGCCTCGGGGGTTTCCTCCGCGTACTCCGGTTTCCTCCCCCGGTCCAAAGACATGCATGGTAGGTTGATTGGCATCTCTGGAAAATTGTCCATAGTGTGTGAGTGTGTGAGTGAATGAGAGTGTGTGTGTGCCCTGTGATGGGTTGGCACTCCGTCCAGGGTGTATCCTTCCTCGATGCCCGATGACGCCTGAGATAGGCACAGGCTCCCCGTGACCCGAGAAGTTCGGATAAGTGGTAGAAAATGAAAAAATGTTTTACAAAGCTTTTGTGTGACGTTTTCATGGCTCCAAAAAAGCAATGTGGCCTGAACAACCACATTCGTTTACACCTGTCCAGTTTCATCTGAAACGCGTCCCAGACCTCCTCCTGAAGGGGTTTAGACCTGGTCTTTTTACCATCGGGTAGATATCGGATCACAGAAAACGCATGAAGTGACCAGGTGTAAGGAAAGAAAGAAGCTGTGATTGGATCACAACTAAGATAAATGGATAAATAATTAATTCATATTCAGTAATCGTTTTATTCTGGATAGTGTCACAGTGGATTCAGAGACTATCCCAGGAAGACAAGATGCCAAGCAGAAATACACCTTGGATGGAAAGAACCCATAGAAAACCATTAACATGCAAGACTTGGTACAAACAGTAACTGAAGCTCAGGAACTTGGGACCATGAAGTTGTGAAGCTGCAATGCTAGCAGCTGAACCGTACATCACGTCCCCTTGGATAAAACACTGCAGCAGGCAGGCAGTCAGAGATCTTTACCGTTTCATAGTCCCTGTAGTCGCTAAACAGCTCGATGTCGTCGTCTAGGCTGTCCCCGGACGTCTCGGAGATGAGCCCAACTCCGTCATCGAGAATATCCTCTGGGGGGGAAAAAAAATCGTTAGACTTAAACTAAATGACAGAAAAAATGAAATATTATGTACAATGATCCACAATGAGAAAGATGCATGGTTAGTTGGATGGGGATGTGGTAGCTCAGTGGTTACGGTGTTGGGCTACCAATCGGAAGGTTGTGAGTTCGATTCCTACATCCACCAAGCTGCCACTTTGGCCCCCTGAGCAAGGCCCTTAACCCTCAGTTGCTCTGGATAAGGGCGTCTGCTAAATGCCATAAATGTAAATGTAAATGGATGTGTGGATGGTGTGGATGTGTGGATGGATCGATGGATGGAGTAATGGGTGGGTGGATGAACAGGTGGAAAAATGAATGAGTGGATGCACAGATAAAAGGGTGTGTGGTGTAATGGATTGATCAATAGATAGATGGGTAATTGGGTAGTTAGATGGATAGAGATGGATCAGTGGGTGGAGGAATGGATGTAAGCTGGTATCTGCTGGATCTACCAACTTATCATGGTCCTGCTCACTACATTACTCGATGGTAACCCCGCTCCCCTTTATTCCTCCAGAACCCCAACTCACCTATTGTCCTATTACATTTAACGTCCTTTTAACATCCATTGTCCTTTTTCCTTTTTACGTCACAGCAGTCCACAGGGTTCTGTGGGTTCTGACTTGACTTACCCTGGTTCTGGGAGAAGATGTCAGTGTACAGTTGCTGGACGGCATCAGAGCGTCTCGGGGGTAGGAAGCAGTGTTGCCTTCGGTCCATCGGGGGCAGCGTGTTCACGGTGAGTGAGAGAGATGCCTGAGAGAACGCAGTCTTCATATCGGAGAATGTCAACGTGCTGGAGTTTTTGCCATTCAGCTGCAGGATCTCGTCTCCCGCATTCAAACCTGCATTTCCCACCAGTCACTTCATTATTCAATACAATTTTCTGAACAGTCTAAATAAACGTTTTTCATTCGTCAAAGTTATTTAGAATGTGTTATGGCAGTAGAACATGATCATAAGACTCAGGATCATAACATGGCTTATGTCGCTTTAATCTTCCTAGAATTTATTATTATATAGGTGGGAGTAAGTCACACACGTGCAAGTCACAAGTAAGTCTCGAGTCACGAATGTCAAGTCAAAGTCAAGTCGAGTCTTTTTTTAATATTTGTCAAGCAAGTCTCAAATTTGCAACTTAAGTCTGACTCGAGTCAAGTCGAGTCCCCCGTCTCTGAGTCATTTAACTCAAGTCCGAGTCAAGTCTTGAGTCATGAATGTCAAGTCAAAGTCAAGTCTTTTTTTAACATTTGTCAAGCAAGTCTCAAAGTTCGCGACTTAAGTCTGACTCGAGTCAAGTCGAGTTCCACGTCTCCGAGTCATTTAACTCAAGTCCGAGTCAAGTCTCGAGTCATGAATGTCAAGTCAAAGTCAAGTCGAGTCTTTTTTTAACATTTGTCAAGCAAGGCTCAAGTCTCAAATTCGCAACTTAAGTCTGACTTGAGTCGAGTCATATGACTCGAGTCCCCCATCTCTGTTATATACTTGGACAAACACATACTGATGATCTAATGATGTATTTGTGCATTTAGCTGCATTTAGCTCAAACGGTGGATTAGAAGTTTCACACGAAGCCTCACTGGTCTCTATCTTCTGTCTCGCGCTTGTTGACCCAGATCTCTAGCAAGTATAAAATCTCCTCAAAAAAAAAAAAAAAAAAAAAAAAACACACACTCAGACGGATTTTAGTTCCGTATTTGCCAGCCAGCTGAAACCGATGCATTACTACTGTATAAAAATGCCTTCCAAAACATGTCTTGACTTGTCTTGATACTAACTGGGCACCATATGTTCTGACACTGGAGGAAAAAAAGATTGGTGTAAGGCTGGAATGATGGCACCGGAGTGATATCATGTTCCTTATTTTTCTTCTGAGTGGCGCATGAGTCAGCTGGCATGTCTGATCCGAGCCTGCAGAAACCCACAAAGCCTTCAGCGCGTGTGTTATGTAACGCTGCGTGGCACAGCAATAACACCCATTAACGCCAGCGAGAGAACGAGCCAGAAAGAGAGAACTGGGCAGGGGAGAAACCGACAGGATAATTAAGCAGAGAAGAAGAGAAGTAATAAACCTTTGGCGAACGCTAATCCTCCCGCTTTTACGTCCGTAATGTAGAGTTGCTGCACGCTGTCGTCCTCCACCATAGAGATCGAGAAACCTGTCAGAGAGAGAACGAGTGAACCGACACGCATCGTATCCGTCCGATTAACTGAAACTTACACACCAAGTTTTTTTTTTGTTTTTGTTTTTTTTGTTTTTTTTTTAACTAGAGAGCGATTATTACCATAGCCGATCATGCAGGACTCGTCCCTGTCAAACTGAATGACTTTCCTAATCTTGGAGCAGAGCTCGATCTCCTTATAGAGCTGAAAATGGGAGGGAAAAAATGTTCTCTAATTCTCACTTTGAGATGCACCACAGAGTTTGTGAGTATGTGACAGGAACAAGCACAGCAGGCAGCAAAGTTCGCAACTGGGCTTTTAGAAGCCGTAAGCAGAGAAACAAGACAAACAGAGACAAGACAGAGAGACCTCAGTAAATGGCAAGCTGTGATTAAGTTCAGCTCATCACCTGCTACGTTTTCGTCATTTAATAAAGAAATAATTCCATACACTGGTCACCAAATCTGAATGCAGCTCTAATACTGTATGTTTTTCAGAATGCTGCTGTACTGTCACACATTTCGCTCCAATAACGACACTATAAGGGTATAAGGAGTTATCCGAACGTACCAGGTCGTACACGTCCTCTTCCGGCTTGGGGATGTAGAACTGCACCTGTGTCTCAATCAAGAATTTTAAACACAGGTAATGTTTGGTTGAGTCCAAATCGTGAGCCTGGAAAACAAAAACAGAGAGATTTCTTTTTTCTTTTCTATATCAATGTGAATTTAAGTGTGTTTAGTGAAAATCAGATGGATGGATGGATGGATGGATGGATGGATATTTAGGATAGAAGGATGGGATTTAGAACAGAGGTCTTGGGTGGATGGTTTGGTCAGTGGTATGGCTGGTTGGGATGAATGGACGGACGGAGGGATGCTTAGGCGGGTGGGTTTTAGGATGGTTTGTTTGTATTGTGACGGGTCTCCTGCTTCCCCGCTACGGCCGGCCAGTGGGTGGCGCTGTGTTGCTAAATCGGCTGCACCTGTTTCTTGTTATCTCTCCTTAGTTAAGTTTGGTGTTGATTGTGTTTAGATCTTTTTCCACTTGGGATCTGTTTGGGGTTGTTTTCTGTTTTGTTTCTGTATTGTTTTGTAAGTATTCTCCACTACACGGTCGTGTGTAAACTGTTACAGTTATGACCGTATGGACAAACAAGGGGTCTGGGTGGATGGTTGTGTTGGTGTTATCGGTATATGGATGCATGCTTGGGATGGAGATATATATATGGTTAGGTGGGTGGGATTTAGGATGGGTTGAATGGAAGCATGAA
>NC_062528.1:1719071-1739071 GCF_022655615.1 Tachysurus fulvidraco | reverse complement strand
CTTAAAATATCATCCTGTGTGTGAGGTGTGAGTGTTAGCTTTTCAGAAAGCTCTTTATCCCCTGCTATACCAGAATTGGCTGTGGGTGGCTACACACACACACACACACACACACACACACACACACACACACACACACACACACACACACACACACACACTATATCGACCAGCCAAAGCATAAAGCACATGTCCAGCACACACACACACACACATACACACACACATGCACACACACACATTTCACACCAACTTCCAACAGAGCGAATGACAGTACTGAGACTAAAATAAATTAGAACTGAATCTTCCCGACCCTCAATTTTTCCTTCTGTAGTAGCAAATTTGAGAAGAGAAAGAAATTAGTGCAGAGAGATGAGGAGGTGTTACATAGTCGTGCATACCAGAGAGGAAATGGAGAGGGGAAATGAAATAATGATAAGGAGAAGAGAAAGGGTTGAAGGAGAAGAACCTGAGGAAAACTGAAGGATTCCATGGAGGTAAGTGATTAGATTGAGTGGAGAAAGATGGAGAGATAGGGATAAGGGAAGATGTAAGGATGAGTATGGTGTAAAGATGCAGGAAGACAAGGAGGAGGAGGATCTTCTGGATCTTCTGTTTGAAGATCCAGATCAAGATTTTAGAGGATCGAGGACAGTATGTTAAACTAGAATGTACTTTCCTGAAGTAAATGTGAATGGTGCTTGCACGTGGCAAATCTCGGCACTCGTTGCTAGGGTTTTACTTTTGGAGGCAAATGGACAGAAAGCTAGGGTGCCAAAACATTTGGAGGCGAGTGGAGACAAGCGTATGATGTCATCTGAATACTCTTGAGGAAGTTCTCCTCATTGGGCTGAGCGTTTTGATATGTCACATGACCATGTTGTGCAACTTTTTGATTCTCACGTGACATCACGTGATGTCACGTGACATGACCAGAATACACGTGAGGCAGTTCCTCTCATTGTGCTGAGTGTTTTGATATGTCACATGACCATGATGTGCAAATATTTGATTTTCACGTGACGTCACGTGACGTGACAAGAATACACGTGAGGCAGTTCCCCTCATTGTGCTGAGTGTTTTGATATGTCACATGACCATGTTGTGCAACTTTATGGTTTTCACGTGACGTCACGTGACGTGTCCAGAATACACGTGAGGCAGTTCCCCTCATTGTGCTGAGTGTTTTGATATGTCACATGACCATGATTTGGAAGGAAAGGGGGATGACATTAAGACAGAAAAAAGTAGACAGAAGTTCATTTAAGGTGAAGATCAATAGATGGTCACCAGGGTATGAAAAGTGGAGATGGAGAAGCCCATGCAGAGTTTAGTGGATGAGCTAAAGATGCAGAAATAGAGAGATCATTTAAGGATGGATGGTTGATCACCAGAGCGTGGAAAGAAGACACCGAGAAGCCGAGACGTCCCATGGAGATTTTTGTGGAGCGTGAAGCCACGGAGAGAAGAGGCTTCGGATTGGGAAGCTCCTCCCCCTGCAGGCTGCATAAATAACACCTCAAACGGAAAAGGTCCACGTTATAACACTCCAGGTTCTGCTCCCATACTGAGATCTGACAGACAGGAAGAGTGCAAAATGGGGACAGAAAGACATGTCGTTATTTGAAGATACATGTTAATATGTTACGTTTCTGACATTTATCCAAAGTGACTTACATTTTTTATTTCAATTCATATAACTGAGCGACTGAGAGTTAAGGGCCTTGCTCAAGGGCCCAGAAGTGACACTTTGGTGGACCTGGGATTCGAACTCGTGCCCTTCTGATCAGTAGTCAAACGCCTTAAATGTGGGGTGTACGTTGTTTGAAAGCCAATGTTGACATTTGAAATCACCAAAACAAACATACCTCTAACCCGAATGGGTCCCGCCCGTGTATTGATAGCTCTGCCCACACATACATACACATTTCTTTCCATTAGTTGCCTGGGTTACGTATGTACTGTATGTGTGGGCGGAGCTATCGATACAGGAGTGGGACCCATTTGGGTTAGGGGTGTGTTTGTTTTGGTGATTTCAAATGTCAACATTGGTTTTCTAACAACGTACACTGCACCTTTAATGTTTTTATCCGCCAGGTCAGTGTTTCAATCGCTTTCTGCTAATGTCACACATGCGCACTGAACACTCTCTCGGCCCCATATTGACAAGACACGCCCCTTTCTGCTCATTGGCTACACGATGTTTTTGATTTTGTTTTGTTTGCCGGCCCAACTCAGTTTTCTGAAGCATTACTCTAACAACGTACACGCCACCTTTAACCATTGAGCTGCCACATCCACAGACGCTACCACTTTAATTCTCTCATTTATCATGGTTCCATTCTAGGTTTCATTCATTCTGATCTCTCCATCCAAGGATTCTACAAAATAGACTCACTTTTGCCTTTATCTCTTGGTCATGACCTTAAATTTAGCCCCGCCCCCTCTAGCCCATTACCTGTTCCAGAATGGTTTTCCTCTTCTTGGTATCACTGACGGAGGCTAACTGCATGTCTCCCATCTTCTTCATCTTCTCATCCATGTCGATCTTCTGCTCCAGTTTTCGGATCTCGGAGCGAAGGAAGCGTACCGTGTCCTCGCGGTGATGTTGCCGCGCAACGGCAGCTGCGCAGGCAGAATGGATCGCCGTCACCCAGTTCTCCACCTCTGTCTGACTACATGTCTGTTCAGAAAGAGAGACAGAAGTCTATAGAGATGGATTCCCAGGAAATGTAGAGAGTATGGAAAAGGCAAGGAAATAAGGACGAGATGCAGTGTTGCAGGGACAGATAGATGAGATGAAGACAGAAGGATGGGTCCAAGCCTGGGAGATGTTTAGTGTGTACGAAGAAAGTCAGATGGTCAGATGTAAAGATGGATGAGGTCTGATGAAGGGAAAGTAAAATAGAGGTGTGGTTACCAGAGCATGGGAGCAGTACATGGAAAAGCTGAAGAAGTGTTTAGTGTATTATAAAGACTGGGTACAGACGAATAGAGGACAACATGGAAAACCGAGGAAGATCCAGGGGTGAGAATATGGAGATGAGTTCTAGATAGAGGAATGAGCTAGTGATAGCAGTTGGAAAAGATTCACATAGACAATGAAACAATGAAAGGCTCCAGAGAGAAGAACATGGATACATGAAGATGAGGTACAAGCCAAGGTCAAGGGAATGAGCTCAAGATGCAGGGAGGAGGGAGAACATGAAGAATTAAAACAAGGATGAGGGAAACTGAATGAAAACGAAGGAAGAGTACAAGGAGAAATGAGAACAAGATACTGCAAGAGAAACGAGTTAAAAGAGGAGAACACGAAGAAATAAGGACGAGTTACAGATAGAGGAAGATGGAGCTGTGAAAGATGAAGAGTACCACGGCGTGGAGTAGTTGAGATGGAAGAACACACTGTGTACTGCTTTCAGTCAATAACAACTCACATTATCGTATTATATCAGATATTAATGGCTGATCGTTGTTAAAGAAATATGACTTTACCTGGAAAAGGAAGGAGTCTCCCATCGAGTTGCTGAGGCAGAAGACAAAATCTTTTTTTGGATGCTCGGGAACAGCCTGTGCAATACTGTTCTCTGCCCACACGGCATGTTTTGGGATGCTGTTGTGATCGATTCCCGATCGCCCGTCCGTCTCATAAAAAAACAGAGTGCATCCTGGGAAAAGGGGGTAGATACAACAAAGTCATATATCTCATTCATTCATTCATTCATTCATTTTCTACCGCTTGTCCTAATTTCTCGGGTCACGTGGAGTAGGGCTGGGCAATTAATCGAAAAGTAATCGAAATTCAGAACCTATAATCGATCAAAATTTTCCAGGTCGATTATTTCAATTACTTTCCCATTAAAAGCACTACCGCGTGTGAAGTCACGTGACCCCGCTCCGTTACGTTGCGATACTCCGCCGACATGTCGAGCATGGAGAGCTTAAACACTCAGACAACTGAGCAACAAGAACAGCTTGTATCAAAGAAAAACGCAGTCTTCGTTGTTTGGACACATTTTGGCTTTAAGGACGACATCGAACAAAATGAAGTCAGATGTAGACACTGTAGAAAAACAGTTTCGACGCCAAAAGGTAACACCACCAATTTGTTTCAACACTTGGAGCGCAACCACGTTACTGAATATGAACAGTGCATGGCTCAAAACACCAAAACAAAAAGAGACTGACAAGCGCCCAGCAACAAGTATCTCCGCAAAGTATGTCGATAACAAACGCATTCACAAATGCCAAACAGTATGAGAAGAGTTCAAGAAGATGGAATGAAATAACACGCGATTTGTAATTACATCGCAAAGGTTATGACTCCCTTGGCTACAGTGGAGCGAAGCGGGTTTAAACACCTCGTTAAAACTCTCGACAGAAGATACACTGTGACATCGCGATCACATTTTTCTAAAACTGTGCAGGACGATGGACCCATTCTTGAGCCTTACTTTGCACAACATTGACGATTGGAAGCTGCGCCAGAGATGCCATGAGACGGCGTATTTTCCAGCCGATCACACGGCAGATATGATTGCGCAAGATCTGAAAGATATGCTTTCTGAATGGGACTTCGCAATATATATATTGCCCCGGCCCTACATTTGCCCTCATCCACCTGGACAACAAAGACACTCATGTACAAATGCTGTTCATAGACTTTAGTTCAGCATTCAACACAATCATCCCTCAGCACCTGATTGAGAAGCTGAGCCTGCTGGGACTAAACACCTCCCTCTGCAACTGGATCCTGGACTTCCTGACTGGGAGACCTCAGTCAGTCTGGACCGGTAACAGCATCTCCAGCACCACCACACAGAGGACTGGAGCCCCTCAGGGCTGCGTGTTCAGCCCACTGCTGTTCACCTTGCTGACTCATGACTGTGCAGCAATGCACAGATTAAACCATATCATCAAGTTCGCCGATGACCCGACCGTGGTGGGTCTCATCAGGAAGAACGACAAGTCAGCATACAGAGAGGAGGTGCAACAGCTAACTGCCTGGTGTAGAGCCAACAACCTGTCTCTGAATGTTAACAAAACTAAAGAGATAGTTGTTGACTTCAGGAGAGCACAGACCGACCTCTCTCCGCTGAACATCGACGGATCATCTGTAGAAGTCATCAAGAGCACGAAATTTCTTGGTGTTTATCTAGCGGAGAATTTTTCTGGTCACTAAACACCAACTCCATCACCAATAAAACCCAGCAGCATCTCTACTTCTTACGAAGTCTGAGAAAATCCCATCTCCCTCCCAACATCCTGACTACGTTCTACACAGGGACCATTGAGATCATCCCGAGCAGGTGCATGACTGTCTGGTTTGGGAACTGCACCATCTCGGATCGCAAGATCCTGCAGCAGATAGTGAGGACAGCTGAGAAGATCATTGGGGTCTCTCTTCTCTCTATCATGGACATTTACACCACACGAGACTCGAAGCCACAACCTTAGGGTTAGGAGTCAAACTCTCTAACCATTAGGCCACGACTTCCCCTTTTGTGTAATGTCTTGTATTTTTTGTTTGCATGTCTTTTGTCCCGAACTGTCTTGTCTGTCTTGTTTGTCTTGTCCTGCACTGTTTGCACCAGGTTGCACAGATGCATTTTATGTATCTAGGACTACTTACTATGTCTTTGGCTCTGTGTTTGTGTTATGTAGCATCATGATCCTGGTTGTCTCATTTGTTGTCTCATTTCACTGTGTACTGCAACTATACTGTATATCAGTGGTCCCCAACCTTTTTTCACCACCGGACCGGTCAATGTTTGATCATTTTACCGCGGCCCGCTGGGGGTGTGGGGTGTGGGGTGGCAGCTATTTAAACATGCCTTTTTGACTCACTACAACGTTAAATCAATGAGAATCCTGAGATTGTTTCTTTACAACGAGACGGTTCCATCTGGGGTAATAGGAGACAATGACACCCGAAGTGTGTCGCTTGTGTCCAGTTTATTCCGTTGTTTTGTTTTGGTTGCCGTCACTGCAGAAAACTACGCTTCATACAGATAGCATGTTGGAAATGGCGATAGGGATGTAAGTGCTGTGGTGACAATCTCAGGGTATTCCGCCATGACTTTAATCCAGGACACCGGCAGAGATTCTAACTTTCTAACGACGTCTGTTTCGTGCTCATTTTTGCTAATTTGTGGGTTAAATTTGAGCAAACACAATATACACGTACACCAAGCACTGTTAAACATGACAAAGTACCGGTGAACAGAGAGAAGAGCGATACACACCTTCTCTCTCCACCAAAGCTACAACACCACTGCCGCTTGCAGCCGCTCAGCTCCAGACGTCACCTAAACCCGGCCCGATATCATGATATTTTGCGCATGCACGGTATCGGTGCGGCTTTAGGTGACGTCTCTCAGCTCCCAGTTACCGGTCTGCGGTCCGGGGGTTGGGGACCACTGCTGTATATGGTTGAAATGACAATAAAAGCTTCTTGACTTGACTTGACTCTAGTCTTTCGACTATGCTGCAATTGTGTGTGGGAATGTTTTTACATATCTGTGTGGACCAAACTTCTAACCCAGGATCAGAAGGTCTGACTGTTTTTCTGCCAGAAACTCTCACAGCGGAGATAAAATGCAAATTCACCCCAAGATTGAATTCTACGAGCTTTTCTGCACTCTAGTGGCCAATTGTGAGAATTGCATCAGATGTCCAACCCGAATCCTTCAGCATCATAATTTAATGCTTATTATAGCACTCAGGCAATGCTGTAGAAATGTCGAGTAAAAACATTTTCAGAACAACATTACCATCATTCTAGGCAACATGATCTGATTTAACTTACAAAATATGACCAATTATTTGTGGACATCAACAAGGATGAGAAAGATGGAGGGATGAGGCACACATGAAGAGTTGTAGAAGGAAGAGATAGGTGAGCTGAGGAGGAGGATTAACTAGATTGGTGGATAAGAAAAATGTAAGATGTAAGGATGAAGCTGAAGGAAAGATAGAGGGATGATATATACGTGAAAGGATGTGTAAGGAGCAGAAACTGAAAAAATCTAGGGAGTAGAGGATGTGTGGAATGAGGTAAAAAGAGGTAAAGTTCGAGGTTGGGAAAGAGGTACATGTACCGTAGGATGAAGAAAGTAGAGAAGAGAAAATAGAGATGTAATGATGAAGGGATGTTGAAGGATGAATTTAAGTGGATGAGTGGATAAGAATCAGGTCTTTGTGAGGGTGAGGATGAGGTAAATATATATATATATATATAGGACATAAAGATTAAAGCACAAAGGTGTAAAGAAGGAAAAAATGATTGATCATATTTCTGAAAGGCTTTCCACTAGATGTTGGACTGTTTATGTGTGGAGTTGTGTTCATTTCTCTAAAAGAGCTTGAGTAAGATCAGACTCTGATGTTGGGACGTTGAGGAAACTCCAGTTCCAGTTCCAGTTCATGTCAAAGGTGTTCAATGGGGTTGAATCAGAGTCATGCTGGAACAGGGTTTGGGTCTCATATGCCTCTTTTCCACCGGAAAGAACCGGGTGCTGGTTCAGAGCTAGCGCTAGTTCTGGTTCAAAGTTGTTTCCACTGGCGAACCTTCTAAGAACCGGTTTGCCTTACCACCGGCTAGAGAGCGTCACAGCGCCGAGTGTGACGCCACTGTATACGTGTCACGTGTCCCAGCAACGTTAGCGCAGCAGCGGCAAACACAAACACAACATCAACAATGGCGGATGTTACTTTACTGTTAATGCTCATGGCTTTGCGAACATACATTGGCGTCCAAACGCAGCGAATAAAACGTGTACGTGCGGCTCCGTGTAATCTGTATAAACGGAGGTTGTAATCGATAAAGTACATAACATTATTTTATCGTTAACACAGAAAAAACGTTAGCCTTAGCATGTAGCTACCTACTATCATGTGTGCTGATAATGTATCATATCGCGGTAAAGTAAAAGTGTATTAAACATTAGTATACTTAAGGTACATTATCAAATGCACTAACAGTAGCCCCGCCCCCAGCTCCTGATGCAAGCGGTTCTTAAGTCTAGACCAGCAACGTTTTGGTGCTACTTAAGAACCACTTTTCCTGGTTCGGAGCCGGTGCTTTGGCGGTCGAAACAGAAAGAACTGGTTCTATATTAGGCTCTGGCTCCGAACCAGCACTCGAACTGCCTCGGTGGAAAAGGGGCATTAGTTCCAGTGAAGGAAAACCAGATCGATTGTGATGGTCAAGGGTGCATAAACTTTTGTCCATGTAGTGTAACTGCCTTTAGTAGCAGTCATCTATTGTGTAATTTTGGTTAAGAACATGTCAATTGATTGTGGCAAAATTGGCAACAACAAAGTGATAGCGCTAAACGCAGGCACCTTTTAGTGAGACCCAGTAGCTCTTCCACTTGCGACGAGCAGCGAGCTCCACCTTCTTGTTCTTCTTGTGCACGAGCAGGTTTTTTACATTAAGACGGCCGGCTTTGCGTACGCAGCCTTCGGTCACACCCAAAAGTGCTTCCGTCTGATTGGCCGAGCTCAGTTCATCGCTTAGGGCCGACGCCCCTTCCTCCAGTGTCTCCGCCTTGTAGCTGCTTTTCTCCAGCTCCTGACGAAAGTTCTCATAAACGCCCTTGTGACACAAAAGATCATTTTAATTTTGTTACTTTTGTACTTCAGGCTTCCTCGTTGCTAAACGAGAAGAAACATGCAACTCATTGTTTTTTTAAATAACTGTACAACCACATACATACGAGTTATTATCTAAGAGGAATAAGGACAGAAAAAGAGGATTTCTTGCATGGGTTCGCTTGAATTTGAAACATTTAGGTCAACAAATATCAATTTAGGGTGTAAATATTTTTGCACCTGAACACTCTGAACTAGCCAATGAGCTGGAAAGCATTACAGTTGCATACTATGTTAAGAACTCATTAGTTATTACACACATTTGAAGATTGTTATGCTGCATTTTAACATACTAAAAGTGATTTTACTGTAATACCTGCACGGCAGCTTCAGGCGTGTCTCTGCTTCCCCCTGCTGGTGTGGAGTACACAGACAGGGCCTTGTAATGGCGGGATGGAAGCTCACACACATCACCGTCTCCAATCAGGCCATCAATCCCACTGTCCTCCAGCTCAGTGACGTCCCCCACTGTCACATCCTATACAAAAAGAGACAGTCCCATGCAGCATTCATGTCTATCTCTCTCTGTCAGCCTGTCTGTCTCCTTATACTGCTTCTGCTGGGTCTTTAAAGTTGCATGTTGATTTCTCAGTAGCGAGCATCTTAAACCCTGAACAATTATCATATTTGGGACGAAGCCCAACATTCGGGCTTGAAGATTGCCCAACAGCATCTACCCAACGTCACATGACTCAACTAGGCAACTAATGAATCCAAACACAAATATTGCAACAACACACACACACACACATTTTCTATTGTATTTCCATGTCACTATGCTCATTTGCATGAGAAAGATAGCAAGCAGATAGCACAGACATGTGTCTCCTGAACCAGAGGAATAAAAAAAGAAGATTGTCAAAAAGGTAGCAAGCACAGCCGTAATGTTGCATCATACCCACCGGGTATGATGCCATACTGCAGGAATAATCCACAAAGGTACTAGTTAAAACTCCATCAAAGTGCGTTGTATTAAATGTAGTCCCTTTCACTTCGCTTGCTTTACCTTACCTTTATGCTAGCAAGCAACAAGTTGCTCCTGTCAGCTGAATTTTGTCTCTTAAATGGGAACCGACTTAAATAGGAATAGGTAGGAACTTGCATTGTGTATGGGGAAGTAAAGAAATGATTGTACCACACACACACCATAGGGTTCAGAGGAATCATTTGAGCCACTTATCCTGATTAACATCATATCTAATTTGAATAAAACTAAGCTAAACGTTTTAGACACTTTGCTAAAACACAACGTACACAAACATCTCACTGTATGGTTTTTGTGCATGGAAGTGACAGTGCTAGGATTGCTAACAAGTAATACCTCATGTAGCTTGCAAGTTTGCTTCACATATTGTTGCTAGGATTTAAATTGTCTTTATTTCCTTCATCCATGCTACAGGGTACAATCCCACCTTCGAACGTCTGAATCGGGACGAAGGGCATGTAATTATAACCAAAGCAAAACTAGTTATTGTGTCATCTGCGAGATTCAGCTTCAGCTTTTAGCTACAACATTCAACTGCAATATTCAACTCTAACATTTACCAACAACATTCAGCTACAGAAATGAACTATAATATTTAACTATAACATTCACTTCAAAATATTCAGCTACAACATGCAACTATAACATTTTTAGGTACAACATTCACCTGAAAAACTCCTGTAATCCTTTAGCTGTGAGAAGACAATGCTACTGTACCTGCATTATACTATCTTATCTCCATATCGCTTTAATCAAATTTTAACTAACGGAAGTACTAAAGCTTACTTGTATAGTTTGTGCCCGCCTTCCCGGCATCGCTGCCTGGTAATTGGTCAAACCCTCTGACAGACAATGAGACCGACGGCAGGGCAATGTGAACGCTCCATAAGTGGCACCGTCGTCCTCGCATGGAGACAGCATTTTGTCCTCCTCACTGTCTCTGCATAGGACTCCACCCTTGTGGCGTTTTTTAGCGTAGTTCTGTGGTGTGTAAAGCTCACCCAGCGAATTCGCACGGGTGACATCAGTATTGATAGCATTGTCCATGAGATCCTCCGTGCTTGTTAGGCGCTCCAGGCTTGCATCAGACAGAGATACCTCCAAAGAATCATCCCTCCATATGTCTGCAGATTTGGAACGCTTTTTCTTGAAAGAGCCAGCCCCATCTGGTGGCTTAGAGGTGTCCTGGGGACTCACATCAACAGCAGGAATGTTCGCTGGAGTGTTGTTACTTGGTTCATTAGCTGAATCCTTGTGGAAGCTCATAGGGCGCAGATTCATAGCCACCCGGTCAACCCAGATGGGCGAGCTGAAGTGTGGCAGTGCATCGGCGTCGTCAAACGGCTCCAGGCCATGTTCAGCAAGCGACTGCGGGATGCTGGGTGTGCTACTGGAACGTGTGCTTGTCTCGGAGTTACGGTGCTCGGGTTTTCTCTGGTACGACTGCTTCCCTGATAGACGCAATGATCGGGAAACTCGCTTCCGTGACAGCTGCCGTTCACGGTCACTGTAGAAACTGTGGCTGCCATACTGGCTCTCCACGTTACCCATAATTCAAATTCTGAAAAACATACAACACATTATAGGACGGGCATACTGTAGAAGCCTTTATTATCGCCACATGTACATTACATTCATTCATTCATTCATCTTCTACCGCTTATCCGAACTTCTCGGGTCATGGGGAGCCTGTGCCTATCTCAGGCGTCATCGGGCATCGAGGCAGGATACACCCTGGACGGAGTGCCAACCCATCACAGGGCACACACACACTCTCATTCACTCACGCAATCACACACTACGGACAATTTTCCAGAGATGCCAATCAACCTACCATGCATGTCTTTGGACCGGGGGAGGAAACCGGAGTACCCGGAGGAAACCCCCGAGGCACGGGGAGAACATGCAAACTCCACACACACAAGGCGGAAGAGTGTTGTGTGTCGAACCCCCAACCCTGGAGGTGTGAGGCAAACGTGCTAACCACTAAGCCACCGTCACACACACACACACACACACACACACACACACACACACACACACACACACACACACACACACACACACACCCCGGTATATATTGCAGCACAGTGGAATTATTTTCTTCACATACCCCGACTTAGAAGGTTGGGGTCAGAGTGCAGAAGCAGCTATAATACAGCATCCCTGGAGCAGGGAGGGTTGAGGGCCTTGCTCAAGAGCCCAGCAGTGGCAGCTTGGCTGTGCTGGGCCTTGAACCCCGATCTTCTGATCAACACCCCATCACTGCCCCATTATCCCCATTATCCCATTATGCAGGCACTAAAACCCTATTCGGACTGGATTAGTTTTACGTTGGGACGTGGAGTAATGCAATTTTACCTCAGGTCGTGTGTAATATTAATTGGCCGATTCGCACGGGACAAGACATCTCAGTAAAACTAGCAGAAGTGGGAGGGGTAACTCGCTTTACGCACCACAGTAACCTCCTTGTCGTCATGTGCGTATGACATTGCTTCCTGTTTCAAGTGCCTCCGTGAAAAAATTAACCTTTAAACAGGAAATGACAGAATTTTACCGTACATATTTACAGCGAGGAGATTCGGACGGGATCGGTATTACCTGAGGTAATTTTTCCGGTCCTTTCTACAGAAGGTAAAAGTCGCAGTAATCTTTACTGACATTGTCCGTAATGATTACCGAGATGGCACATTCGGACGGGACTAAAATCACAGAGAAGCTCTGGTAATAATTACTTTAATTACCCCCACGTAAAACTAATCCCGTCCGAATAGGGCTTATGACTCTCAAAGGAATTCTTCAATCCATATTACAAAAATTTCCAATCTTAAATCAATAGCCCAATACCAAACTTAGTTACTGAAAAGATACCAGATAGCGTAAATCCCTTGATCCCAAATAAAGACCAACATGTAGCTTCAGCATTATTTAAAAGAGAATTTCTGTATCCTTTAAAAAGTTGAAACCCTCTACAGTACCTGTTGTGTGGCACGGATATCATCAGCATATCAACCTTAGAGGACTTGATCCTGAGTGTGTAATGGTGTTCCTCTGGTTTTTTATGGAGTCATCATATCCTGCAAAAGAAATAGAAGAAAAAATATAGGTAGATAACCACTTAAAGGTTCTATCCCAAACATTCTTCAGGGTGGATCTATGATACCATCTACTGCACAGCCATTTGTCAGATATAGAACCCTGGAGGGTGGGAATCACATGGAGTAGACGCTGCACAAGTGATCTTGCGATACAGTCATTTGTTCATCATCTTTCCACGCAAAAGAGTTCTTACCGAATTGGGTCTTGTGGAACCGCAGAACCCTGGTGGTTCTTTAGGGGTCACAGAACCACAGTGTCATGAGCATATACCACAATGTCATGAGGATAATGTCTGCCAAAATGCCTCGAGGAAACAAATACGACCTACTAGAAAGGTATTCTGAGATGTCTGCTCCACTTATGCCCCTGCGAGTGAAAACCTGAATGAAGACACCCACATGGTAGCAAGGCAGACTTCCCAGTGCATCATGCAGCTGAAGTGCTGAGGACATTCCTCTAGTTTCATCACTATCTATTGTCTATCTACAGGACAGTGAGTAAAACCTGGCAACCCTTCCGCAGGAGCAGGCAGGATGGGTTCAAATTAATCGTGAGTGAGCGAGAATAGGATTTGTCTTGTGCAACTCTACAACTTCATAGTGGATAAAACAGTAATGCAGACCAGCTATAATAATTAGCATTATGTAATATAAGAGTTAGAACTGCCCCATATATCAAGCCCCTGAGATTAAGATGACTCCCCAAGCAGGCAGATTCCCCAACTCAGGCAGATTCCTCCAGGTATTCCAGTTTCCTCCTCCAGACCTCAAGGCATGTGTGGTAGGTTGAGTGGCATCTCTAATTTGTTTGTATTGTGTGAATGGTTGTGTGTGTGTGTGTGTGTGTGTGTGTGTGTGTGTGTGTGTGTGTGTGTGTGTGTGTGTGTGTGTGTGTGGTAAGATTGTGACCGCAATGGACTGGCACCCTGTCCAGGACATCCCCCACCTCCTTTCCTGAGTCCCAGATAGCCCTGCATAGGATATATGGTGCAGATAAGGAATGGATAGATATGCTTGATGTGTGTGTGTGTGTGTGTGTGTGTGTGTGTGTGTGTGTGTGTGTGTGTGTGTGTGTGTGTGTGTGGAAGTAACAAGTTCTGCAGACAGAGATGAATGAAATGCAGACACACAGTGTAAAATTAGAATAGGATATTTTCCCTGTCTCTAAAATGAGAGATATCTATTCTCTCTCTCTCTCTCTCTCTCTCTCTCTCTCTCTCTCTCTCTCTCTCTCTCTCTCTCTCTCCTGTTTACATCAACCCTCAGCCCACATTTTTTCCATTTTATAAATCATTATTTTAAAGTTATTTTGACTAATTTTCTCGAATCAGTGTTTTATTTCTCACAAGCAGGGTTTCATTGAGAGATGATTCATTGTCTAGATTTGAAATAATCCACCTTTTCTGTCGTTTATTTCTTACTGTTGTCAATCACCTGTCTGTCGAAGATAACTGCCCACCATTTGTGCTCTCTCTCTCTCTCTCTACCTCTCCCTTTCCCTCTCTCTTTCTCACACACACACTATCAGCTAGGTTCAGCTTCACACACTGCTGAAGATCATAAGTGTGTTACACTCCAGCTTGATCAATTATGGATGAGAGAACATTCTCTTTGAAGTTTGATGAGAAATCTTCCATCTCTCTCTCTCTCTCTCTCTCTCTCTCTCTCTCTCTCTCTCTCTCTCTCTCTCTCTCTCCTGTCTAAAGCCCCTCAGATAGCATTTATATTCTCTTGCTGTTCTATATCTATATATAGTGTATAGATAGATAGATAGATAGATAGATAGATAGATAGATAGATAGATAGATAGATAGATAGATAGATAGATAGACTGAATAAAACAAAATAAACTGTAGCAGTACCTCTTCAGCTCTTTCAATTTCCTATCCCTCTCTCTCTTCTTTTCACTCTGCACTGTGTTTAGTAGTCAATCTGCCCATCCTGCTTTCTTGTTCTCTGAAAACCTCCACTTGTTTATTTACAATTTATCATCTCCACTTCACTTGCTCTGTGTGTGTGTGTGTGTGTGTGTGTGTGTGTGTGTGTCTTCAGAATGTTTGTGTATGCTTGCAAGTGTGTGTGTATATGTGTGTGTGTGTGTGTTAACAAGGCTCTCTGTTTTCTCTAACGTACTCTCTTATACAGACAGAGCACACACTGTGTACATGCAAATATCACATATACACAAAGGGGGGGGGGTTAAGAGAGAGGGAGAGAGAGAGAGAGAGAGAGAGAGAGAGAGAGAGAGAGAGAACAATGCAGTTGTAGATGGATAAACCGCTCTCTCTACAGTTAGAGGAACAGCTGAACAAAGGAAGATTGTATCATTATCACTAAAGCTACAATATAAATATCCCATCATGCACTGCTTCTGTGTTCAGGAAATAACTGGTGCCTACTGTTGTCAGGTGATGAACCCTTCCCAGGGCACTTTGTGGGGTAGAAACTCTCACTGCATTTGTCGGGTCGGTCTGAACCGAAGTGATAAAAAGCTTCAAAGGGCTCAACAACAGAACCGTGATGGACACTTCATTCCAAAGTATGTGGGATTAACAGTAAGAGAAATGAAAGTGAAGCTCAGCTCAAAGCCAAAACATGCTACTGTGTTACTGCGTTGTTGTGTAACCTTTTACCTTATAGTCCTGATTTATAAAATGTCCCAACTAATAAGCATGAGCTGTGAAGGTGCACAGGGAAGAATAAAGTGAGTTGGTGGGGGAAAGAAAGAAAGAAAGAAAGAAAGAAAGAAAGAAAGAAAGAAAGAAAGAAAGAAAGAAAGAAAGAAAGAAAGAAAGAAAGAAAGAAAGAAAGAAAGAAAGAAAGAAAGAAAGAAAGAAAGAAAGAAAGAAAAAAGACGTGTGTTATTCTAAGGAGTGTGCAGTTCCACCTGGAGTAAGTTTATGTCAAACTGCTGATTGGTTAGTTGCACTTTATGCAAAGGCCTTTATGACGTCATAAACTGTCAGTTGGAATTCAGCCGTTCGGCTTGACAACTGTAAATGTACTCTTTAAAGATGCGGTCTCCGTTGTTTGAAAGCCGATGTTGACATTTGAAATCACCAAAACAAACACGCCCCTAACCCAAACGGGTCCCACCCCTGTATCGATAGCTCCGCCCACACATACATACGTAACCCAGGCGACTAACAGAAAGAAACGTGTCTTTATCATAGCTGAAGGGAAGAACAATACGATTGTAGATAAACAAACAAGCAAAAATGCCACACAAGCATAATGATGTAAAGGACAAAGGCATATATTAGTTCTGTGTAACAAAGCAAAACCAACGTTACTCACCTATCGAGAAGGAAAAAAGCGCCTCAGCGTCTTAAGTAAAGTCGGCCACATATTCACAGGTCGGAGTTTCCCGAGTCGATAACTCCTGAGCTAAACGCTGTTACTACACAAAACGCGGTTGTAGCTGCCTCTCTACATTACTACGATAGAAAAGAGGTGTTATTTGTGTAGTAACAGCGTTTAGCTCAGGAGTTATTGACTCGGGAAACTCCAACCTGTGAATATGTGGCCAACTTCCTGCTCCTTCAGTTCTCTCCAGCGCTGGAAAGCTGATCCTATATTAACACGTCCTACTTCTTGTCCTTATCGTAAGTCTTTCTTCTCTTTCTTTCTTTGTTTTTATCCTCCATGTCGATGTTAAAACCGCTTTCTGTTAACGTCACACACGCGCACCGAACACTCTCTCCGCCCATATTGACGAGACACGCCCCTTTCTGCTCATTGGCTACACGTTTGTTTTGTTTAAGTTTTGATTGTTGTTTATTATTCTGCTCGACCCAGAATATTTTTTCTCTAAAATCGGGGACCCTGCCTTTAAGCTTTAAGAGCTTTAAGCTGAGCAAAGCGTCGCTGGTTCCGGAGTCGAGCTCGAGTTGGAAACGTACTGTACCTTAAACAGGACGTTATGTGTACATTCATACATTTTTACACACCTGGGGAATTTTAAGACAGCCAATCATCAGTGATTTGACTTTATATATAAAATATATACAC
Source organism: Tachysurus fulvidraco (assembly GCF_022655615.1). Taxonomy (NCBI): domain Eukaryota; kingdom Metazoa; phylum Chordata; class Actinopteri; order Siluriformes; family Bagridae; genus Tachysurus; species Tachysurus fulvidraco. Next base: position 1,722,322 of record NC_062528.1, on the reverse strand, counting down.
ACGAAGTTAGACTCGTTTTGCAGCCGTCACCAAAATAGTGAGAAAGAAGATGTGTGAGGAATAACAATATTGCACTCACCTCTTATACACTGCAATTACAAAACACAATGACAAAGGTGTGTGTGTGTGTGTGTGTGTGTGTGTGTGTGTGTGTGTGTGTGTGTGTGTGTGTGCACTGAGAGGCTCTGGGGTGTAAATTGAGGGTGACTGTAGTGCTGTTGTCATAGCAGCCGCCCTGCTGGGAAAAGACACACATACACACTCACCGATATGTCATGACATCAGCGGAATTCCCCCCACCTGACACACACACACACACACTCCATCACAAACTGGCACCATCATCAGCCAAGGTCACAACCCTGACCTTATACAAACACAAAAACAACTCCACAAACACATGAAGAGAGTGAGACAGAGAGTTGAGACAGAGAGTTGAGACAGAGAGTGAGACAGAGAGTGAGACAGAGAGTGAGACAGAAGGAAAACGATGAAAGCATCAGGTGTAAAGAAATGCGGCGGTGCTTTAGTTCTTGAATCTGTCGGCCACAACAATTCTTCGGTGACCGAATTTTAAAGAACGACATTCAAAAACTTTTCATCCATTACTGTTTACAAGGAGCAAGAGAGAGAAAGAGAGAGAGAGAGAGAGAGAGAGAGCGAGAATTAGCTAAGAAAGACAGAGAGAAAGAAAGCCTGTGATTTCACACGCACTACTGTCCATTACAGAAAATACATCAACTCCTTTTGACCAATCAGAATCCAGAACAGCGCTGCAGTATAAAAAACTAGAAACAGAAAATGAGCTACAGCTGAACCCAAGATGGCTGACTAGGATCGACTTAAAATGGTGGTCTATCCATCCATCCATCCATCCATCCATCCATCCATCCATCTATCGATCTATCTATCTAGTGTATGTATGTTTTGTGCCACAGTGGACTGAAGCAGACGCTACAATTTTATGAGCCCAGATCTGAACATTGCTGACTCATTGCACACGCAGCACTAAATGAACTGGGTCATCCTTAGCCCCAGAAAATGTAGGAGACGTCGACCAACTCTGCACTCATGAGACAAATATACCCTTAAAAAAATGCTAACACTGCTAATAACAATACTAATAATACTAAGAGGAAGAAGAACTACGCTAATAATACCAGGCTAGCATACATGTTGGTTAGTAAATGAGCTTTTGCTAACTGGGCTTTGGTTAGCGATGCGAATACGATTGATGTTCCCTGTTAACGAGAAACTAAAGGGTTGTTTAAAGGGATGTTATTTGCATACTGTGGACATAACTGGTGTATGTATATGTTTTATGTTTGTTTCACACATCTCTAGAGTTTAAACAAAAAAAAACAAATACCACATGAACAGAAACGCGACATGGACGAAGGAGCTCAAAGGAGATTAGCCAGGTATGCTAACAGACGGACAAATCCGTTTTCAGCATGAAGCTAATCTGTCTATCACCATGTAGTTGCTGATATAATATTTTGGCACCTCTTACACGATCCGACATCAATGAAGTCTTGTTCAAACCTTGAGAGAACTTAGCTCTACGATCAGCGTGACCCGGCGACGCTCTGTGTGATAACTTGTAGCACAAGTCTGCATATGAGAGACAAAAGACGCACACAAGGGCAGATGAAGGAGTCCTTTGTTCTCGTCCGGGATATTTTACATAAGAGCCTCAGCTGGAATACTGAAGACATCGAAAAACAAAAACATCATTTATAGGCAACAAAAACAGCTGGTCTTATGCAATCCGGTTATTTATCTCCACTGACCGGGCACGTGGCTGGACATTCCGTTTGCTCAATAACCTGCGATATTACCGCGTACACACGAGGCCAAAACTCTGCAAAGTCCTTCAAGACGTTTAAAATAAACTCGTTAACTTTTTTAGCAGCGAGCTCTGTGAATAGCAGTTAATAATCCAGCAGTTAATTATATTCTCAAATCTAATTGGTCAGAAGGTGTTGATTCATTTCCAAGGCAAATGACGATCATTGCAACCTCCAGATTAATACACATTATCGTTGCTATAGCAACAGGGCATACACAAGGGTTCTATGTAAAAAAAAAACAAATAATAATAATAATAATAATAATAATAATAATAATAATAATAATAATAATAATAATAATAATAATAATAATAAATGAGAAATTGTTGAGAAATCATGAGGCATAAAGATTCATGGAAGGAGTCTCCAGTGTCAAAACTACTTAACAATGTGTGTCTCAAAATTAACCAAATAAATAAAACAAACAAACAAACAAACAAACAAACAAACATGAAATGTAAGTCAGCTCACATTCTTCCCCAGAAAAATTATAATTTTATATAACAACAATTGGCCAGTGATTATATTTTTTAATTAAAGAATGATTACATCATGTTTATATATATATATATAAAAACATGATGTAATCATATATATATCTCCATTTATAGTTGGGGCCAAGCTTCAAAGATGTACAATATTTTTTTTCTACCTTTTCTTTGTGATAGCAGCAACTACTGGTCAAAAATTACAATAACATCGATCTTTTGTTGCATTTGGTGGACACATTGATCCAGATATAAAGAAAAAAATACTTGGCAGTGATGGGATTCAAACTCACAAACTTCTGATCATTTGGTGGAAAATTGTTTGGTGGAAAATTGTCCGTAGTGTGTGAGTGTGTGAGTGAATGAGAGTGTGTGTGTGTGTGTGTCCTGTGATGCCTGAGATAGGCACAGGCTCCCCGTGACCCGAGAGGTTCGGATAAGCGGTAGAAAATGAATGACTGTTTTTCATGGCTCAGTGATTCTAAGTGCTTGGCCCCCTACATTTAATATTGGAAACCAAGTTCCTCTTATCGCTTTTGTTCTAGTAGCTATAAACAGTCAGGATCTTGTTTCGTTTGTTGTTCCTTTCATACGTTTGTCAAACAAATTCGCATATGCAAATGAACATGAAGAAACTATCGTCTGGCTAATTCAGGAGCGCATAGTGCCTCAAAGCTGCTCTTTGAATAGGACAAATATCTGTAAGACGAAGCGTCCCGCCTTCTCTCAGATGTGCAGCCAACAGAATCTCAAGAATCACAGCGGTGTGTAGGCCCGAGGCACGACTTCATTAAAGATGAACAAAGCTCAATGAAGCAAAGTGAAGAAACACGAATGTGCTGTCTGTCTTCAGAGAATGAATGAACAATACGTGCAATTGTGCGTAAAATGAATAATTCACGTCGGGCAC
>NC_062528.1:1694071-1711571 GCF_022655615.1 Tachysurus fulvidraco | reverse complement strand
ATACACACACATACACACACACATACACACACATACACACACACATACATACACACACACACACACACACACACACACATACACACACACATACACACACACACACACACACACACAAATTATGCACGTATATATTCCACAGTAACAATAAATTTCCTTTTTAGTGTGTGTACTTGATTGTTTGGGTCACATGACGTTGTAATTATTGACAAATTTATTGATCACTGTTGACCTTTCACTTGATCTTTCACTCTCATTGATTGGGTCTGTTTGTGGTCACATACACACACACACACACACACACACACACACACACACACACACACACACACACACACTCACATACACACACTTTCCATCCAGTTACTTTGACACACTCGTATCTCTTTAGGTTTCATGGATGAAACAGTCTGTAGAGACTTTTTTTCTAGGCACGTTCCTCATCAGTAAATGTAGAAAAGGGATGCTATTTCCTTTAATAAATAAACATACTGTAAATCACTGGCAAATTGCTGCGCTGTATGAGGACTTTCTTGTAACAGCATGATCCCTAGTGTACTATTCCATACTTAACGCATCACACATCAAATCTCTTTACATTCGATAATGAGAGAGAGAGAGAGAGAGAGAGAGAGAGAGAGAGAGAGAGAGAGAGAGAGAGAGAGAGAACAAGCGAGAGACACATGCACAAGTTCCTCTATAATGATGCTGATGTGTGAAGTTTCAAGTCTGTTGCTATGGATACAAATGCACAGATGCTTTTTATATCACATACAGACAACTGTACACATAAACACTTACATATACAGTCATGTGTGTGTGTGTGTGTGTGTGTGTGTGTGTGTGTGTGTGTGTGTGTGTGTGTGTGTGTGTGTGTGTGTGTGTAGGGAGTATGATTGGGGGTATTTTGAGGGATGAAGTGTGCTGGGGTAAAGATGAAGTAAGAATGGAGTGTTTTAGGCTCTCAGGCAGGCAGAGCAGGGTGGGCTGCGTCCCGAATCGAGGTTAGGGGTGACGATGCTCATGTCGTCCCTCTGGAGTGGTTCGGTCTCACTGGCCATGATGTTGCTCACCAGACAGGTAACGGCTTCATCTATATTAATGTTCTCCTGCAAAGAGGAAAAGAGAGGAAGAGAGGAAGAGATAGAGAGAGAGAGAGAGAGAGAGAGAGAGAGAGAGAGAGAATCTTCACACCCTTTTTCACACACAACCAGGAAGTGAGATTGATTTTGTAATGAATATTCATAACTTGACTCATCTGCATATGCATTATTCTGTGACTCAGCAGGAAGCTTTTGGGGGGTTTGCAAAAAAAAAAAGGGAGCAGAAAATAAAATAAATAATAGAACAAAGAAATAAATGCATAAATGAATAACGTGCAGAAAATGAAAACATACAACAGAGTACAGAAAAGTATCGAAAAGTTTTTTTTTTAATCTATTATTTATTAAATATGAAATTTAGAATTTATTGTTAACATAAAGTTAAAAGAAAGAAAGATAGGAGAAAAAAGAAAAGGGCTTTAAAATCTTGTGTCATGATGTCACTGTCCAGGTTGTAGACCGTTACTATGACGACAGACGGCACGGCACCAGTGGCACGTGCGCTGTCCCACGTTAACACTCGGTACCTTGGCTGATGTCTCGAACCAGCTGATGAAGCCGTGCTCTCGGCAGAACTGCTCCATTCTGCTGGAGTTTGTAGCGAAAGCTTCGTCTCTCTCCTGATCACATTTGTTGGCCAGCAGCACGGCGGCGATTCGTTTCCCTCCAGAGACGTTCAGTTTGTCGTCTAAATCCTCCTTCCACTTCCTCACGGCCTCGAAAGTGCACGAGCGCGTCACGTCGAAGACCACGAAGGCGCCGAGGGCGTCACGGTAATAAACACGGGTCATGTTCCCGAAACGTTCCTGACCTAGAGAGAGAGAGAGAGAGAGAGAGAGAGAGAGAGAGGAAGAAAAAGTGAGACAGAAAGAGAAAGTGAGAGAGACAGTGAGAGAGAGGAAGAGTGAGAGAGAGAGAGAGAGAGAGAGAGAGAGAGAGAGAGAGAGAGAGAGAGAGAGAGAGAGAGAGAGGAAGAGAGAGGGGAGGAGAAAGTGAGAGAGAGAGTAAGAGAGTGAGACACAGCGAGAAAGAGAGGGCAAGAGATAGAGAGTGAGTGAGACACAGAGAGTGAGAGAGAGAGAGGAAGAGAGAGTGAGAGAGAGTAAGAGTGAGAGAGAGAAAGAGGGAGGAAGAGAAAGTGAGACAGAAAGAGAAAGTGAGAGAGAGGGGAAGAGAAAGTGAGACAGAAAGTGAGAGAGAGAGTGAGAGAGTGGGGAAGAGAGAGCGAGAGATAGAGAGAGTAAGAGCGAGAGAGAGAGAGGGGAGGAGAAAGTGAGAGAGAGAGTAAGAGAGTGAGACACAGCAAGAAAGAGAGGGCAAGATATATAGAGCAAGAGAGAGTAAGAGTGAGTGAGACACAGAGAGTGAGAGAGAGAGTGGGGGTGTGAGAGACAGAGAGAATGAGGGAGAGAGAGAGTAAGAGTGAGTGAGAGTGAGACACAGAGAGAATCAGGGAGAGAGAAACGGAGCGAGAGAGAGAGAGAGAGAGAGAGAGAGAAAAGGAGTGTGAGAGAGAGAACTTAGAACAAACTAAACTTCACACTGATGTTCTACATGAACCCAAACTTCTCCCTAACAGAAAACAGCCCAAACACGTTGTCTTGTGTTCATGACATCATGAGAAATCTTCATCACATCACATGTCCCTGGTTGCCTCTGCCAGGAGGTTCAGCCGCAGCCAGCACGATAACCAACACAGCCGAAGCCTGTTTCTGTGGGAAATCTCCTTCACATGAGCATCACACGCAGGAACGTCCGGCTTTGTGTGAGATTTGGGGGGAATTAAAGTCACATGGTGCGACAGGAGGAACCACATGAGACCACTTTATTCACTCAAATCATCCACGGTTTAAATCTTTTTTGTTTAAAGCATCGACTGCGAAATGTGAGAGTTAAACGTTCATCAATAAGGAAAGTGTGAAGTGTGGAAACGTGAGTGTGCGAGAGTGAAATGTTCACCTGCGATGTCCCACAGCTGCAGCCGGATCGTGTCCTGGTCCTGGTTGATCACTTTGAGAGCGAAGTCCACTCCGATGGTGGCTCTGTAGTTAGTGGAGAAGTGCTGGTGCACGTAGCGTTTGATGATGCTCGTCTTCCCGACGCCGAGGTCTCCGATCACCAGGACCTTATAGCGATGCTCCCTCTGCTGCATGGCAAGCGGTGAACGAGACAGAGCCGCTCCGGCCTTTCGCTAAGTTTTCCAGAAATGAGGATTTAGGGATTAGTGATCAGTGATCGGGCACAGTGGCTTAGTGGTCAGTACGTTCGCCTCACACCTCCAGGGTTGGGGGTTCGATTCCCACCTCCGCCTTGTGTGTGTGGAGTTTGCATGTTCTCCCCGTGCCTCGGGGGTTTACTCCGGTTTCCTCCCCCGGTCCAAAGACATGCATGGTAGGTTGATTGGCATCTCTGGAAAATTGTCCGTAGTGTGTGTGTGTGTGTGTGTGCCCTGTGATGGGTTGGCACTCCGTCCAGGGTGTATCCTGCCTCGATACCCGATGACACCTGAGATAGGCACAGGCTCCCCGTGACCCGAGAAGTTCAGATAAGCGGTAGAAGATGAATGAATGATCGCGCGGCGAGATCCCAATAAAACCTCCTACTAGTGCAATCCTAGTGAACGCTAAATAGTGCACATATTAGGGAGAAGTGACCTGAAGGTCAAAATGTGAATAGTGGAATCATAATTGTTGGCACCCTGCACAAAATAAATAAAATAACTGACCACAAATTCCACAAGAAATTTTCAAGGATTCTCTATCCTTATGAATAGTTTTCCTTTAAGCATCCGTAGATTTATATTGTATAGTATAATTTTATAATAAGGATTGAATACATTTAGTTCACTACACCAAGATGATTTCAGTAAGACTTGTGTGAAAAATAAATCCTTAAAAACAAGGAAGTCATTTGTAAAAATCAGCCTTTATTGCACAAAATCATTAAAATGATCCAATTAAAAAAAAAAAAAAAAACAATAATAAAACTTTTAGCTGCTGAACATTTTGAAAGCACGAGGAAATTACAATGGAACTAAAATACGCGTGATCAATTTGTGCCGACTCCTTGAACAGTGAGCAAACAAACAGTGCGTCGCTTTTTATAACCGTTTAAATCTGCTAGAGCAACAAGGGTCAGTTATTAGGGTGAGGTGAGGTAACACGATTGGGGCGGAGCCACGGACGATGAAAACAGCTAGCGTCTATTGCTCAAAAAAAAAAAATCATCCCTATCTCAGTGAAGCAGATCTGTCCAGACTATCGAAAGGCACCACAGTGAAAAGAAGAGAGTGACATGATTTGTAAAAAAAATTATAATAATTATAGAAATTATTTAAAACAACTGCTTACTAAATCAATTTTAAAAGAACCGCTGACGTTCTTGAGGCTGTCGCCGACTCCGTACCTCTATTCTATGCAGCACATTTCACACTACCATAAGTAGTTACCTAGTAAACAGAGGAAGGATTTGGGACACAGCCAAGAGGGACAGCGGTTTCTTTTTTCCCTTTTTAAAAGCAAACACAAATAAGCAAGTCTTAAGAGAATCCGACTAGAGAAGGCAGAGAGACGCAGAGACGTCACAGCTGAGAGACAGGCTTGGCTGCCATGGCGATGCTCTCTATAGCGCATTCGTCGGTCCCACGCCGGATGCGGAAGAAGCCGTCTTCGCCCCAGCCGGTTCCCCAGCTGTTCTTCACGATCCAGTATTTCTCGCCAGTCTCCTGGTTCCGCCCGTAGCCCACCAGCAGCACTGCATGATTGGTCAATTCAAAAGGATTGATGGAGTCCCGCAGGCCTGTATGATGATAGATGCCCTCTTTGTAATTCATGAAGTCGGGGTAAACCTCAAAGGCCACGCCCAGCGGTCCGTCCCTCACCAGCTCGATCATCATGGCTGCCTCGTTGCACCCGCCGTAGAAGCCGCCGACGTAGTGGTAGTCTGAGACATAATGGCGAGGACAGTCGGTGGCGACGGTGCAGGGAGAATCTTTGCCAGCGTAAGGGAAGCACTTCTCCTCGACGATGCCGAAGTCTTGCACGTACTTACCGATCAGGTACGGGAAACCGCCATCACAACCTGCATAGAGTCCATACGCAGAGGAAATTGTGCAAATTAAAAAAGACAAGTTTCTATGACAACATGAAATGGTGTCCGGCTGTACGTACGCACGCACGCACGTCGTGTGTGTAGTGAACTACGTTACAGAAGACACTCGTGTGTAAAGAATATGTCGGCTGTACGACTCACAACATTCATGACATTTCCTACTTCATATAGTTCAGATTAAATAAAAACTAGTTAAAAAGAAATAAATAATAAAGTGCTCAATGTCCACTTCAATAGTGAAACAGAACAGTGTATGCGTGTGTGAGAGAGGGAGAGACCCTGTGCGTGTGTGTGTGTGTGTGTGTGTGTGTACCTTGGGAATACTGTGAGCAGGAGACGACCTGCTGAGGGCTGAAGATCGGCTGCTGTGTGTTGTTGGTCTGGACTCGGATTCGTGACTCCAGCATCCCCATCGTCGAAAAGGAGTAGCAGCTACCACACGACGCTATAATAATAATAATAAACATTTGAGCAAAGATTGTAAACTGTCCCCCATCTTGCAACTTCGACCCTTTCATTTCATTAAATAAATATATTTGGCCATTTATTTATTATACACTTCCGATTTCAGATCATTTGAAATGATTTAATATACAGTTATTAATAATTCCACTTATTATGTTTTAAAATGTTAGGTTTTCTCTTCATCAGGATTAATAACAAGGCCATTCCCATCATAATGAAGCTCATACTAGAATAAACTGTTACGGTTACAGCGGTGAATAAGCCACACCCACATCCCGACCGACTCCGAGCCTCACCTTGATTGCGTACTGGACTGACGTAATTGACGCCGTTCACATTCCTCCAGTCCCACTGCTCTGGCAGACCGGCAGCCTTCTTGAGAAGCTCCGGGGTGACGGGGGCGGGGTTTACACGTCTGAGGAGTAAAGGGGCGGAGTCAGGATCAATCCAATACAGATTTAAATGACATGATCGTGGGCAGAATACAGGGCCAAATCTATATACACACACCAGCTTAGCCTTCATAATGCATTATAGTGTGGCCTTATCAAGCCTTCACTTGTGCTCTCAAAACACCAAACACTAACAAGGGGGAAGAATTAGGAAGAAAAATAAAATAATTTGAAAATTATGAAAAAACAAAACAAAGGAAAATAATGGATACAAGGAAAGCAAGAACTATAGCAGGTAAAAGGCTACATAGAAAAATATATATATAAATAAATAAGCCCCCACCCCCCCTGAACAGCACCAAGACTCCTGATGCTTAAAGAATAATTTCTGACATGACTCTAGAGAGCATGCACAATTTGAAAGTGTGTGAAGTATGTGTGGGGTCTGTGCATGTGCACACACACACACACACACACACACACACACACACACACACACACACACACACACACACACACACACACACACACACACACACACACACACACACACACACACACACACACACACACACACCTTGGGAAGTGGGACTTGCGTCCTCCTGCTCTTCGTGTCAGCTCCTGGATGGTGAGGATCTCATGCTCTCTGTAGGCTGCAGCTCTCCATGAGCTCTGTACAGAGTTTATACGCTCCACGAAGCTTGTGTCATGTTTATACAGCTGCAGGAACCTGATAAACACACACACACAAAATATAAAGTTATGGTTACATAATTAAACGCATCCACAGCATTCACACACACACACACACACACTTACGGGTTAGGTGGACGGATGAAGGAGGTTTTAGGAGCCACACGCTGAACTTTCTTCCCAGTGAAACAGGCCCAGTTGTTTCCCAGAACGTCATGAACCCAACCAGGAAGCGTCTGATCACAGTAACTCTTGACCACAGAACCTTCTTGGGAATACTGAGTCAGGAAGAAAAGAAAAAGCGAGAAAAAATGACTCACACGTACAAGAGCAGGTGACTAGTCAATTAGAGGTGGGGGGGGGGGGGTGCAGCAAGGCAAATAAGATGTCTGGATTTAGCATTCAGTCTGGTGCGTTCATTACGCCACATCGATAGTTATTCAGTAAATGACTTGTGAGCTGTGAAAGCTCTGGCTCACGCGCTTGGCAGTAAAAGTGAGGAAAAAAGTGCAGAGTCGTGATGTTTCGCAGCCGAAACGTCGATCACGTCACCAAACGCAATTTATCGGGAAGTGAGATTAATTTAAACGCTGAATCACCTAAAAGACTTTATTAGACAAGTCATCTGATGTTAGAGGAAAATAATCCACTCCAGAGAAGTAACTGCAGCGCTGGTTATTTAGAACTACACGCCATACAGATCACTTTCATTAGAATTAAGAAGTCAAATCACCAAAACAGGGAACGTAGTCACCTCAGAGCGAGAAGAAATCAGACCAAGCTTCATTCATGAGCCAGTCATGTGCATTGGTGTGAAACAGGAAGTGTAGCATTTCCGAGCAAGTCTAGTCATGTGAGGTCACATGGAGTCACCCGAGACGGAAAATAACCTCTGTACGTGTGTCTGTTAGGGGGATTCGTGAGAGACACCGACCTTGAAGAAGCCGAACCATTTGTAGTCGTTGAGAACAACCTCGAAGCCCTGGTTGTAGATGATGGTGAAGAAACCAGTATTTCCAAGATCATCAACAGCCTGAGATAATTTCTGCAAGTGCACAGTCACTGACTTCACTGGTGGACCTGCACACACACACACACACACACACACACACACACACACACACAGAGAGACAGACACACAGAGACAGACAGACAGACAGAGAGACAGACACACAGAGACAGACAGAGAGACAGACACACAGATACAGACAGAGAGACAGACAGAGAGACAGACACACAGAGACAGACAGAGAGACAGACAGACAGAGAGACAGACACACAGACATACAGACACACACACAGACAGACAGACAGACAGACAGACAGACAGACAGACAGACAGACAGACAGACAGACAGACAGACAGACACACACACACACACACACACACACACACACACACACACACACACACACACACACACACACGATAAAGAATTGCCCCAGTGTGTGTACTATAACACAGATCACGGTGTGTGTCTCACCAGCAGTAGAGCAGTCGATGGTTTTATCTTGTCCTACATTAGAGATCTGGAACATCCAGGTTCCCAGCAGCTCTTCATAAGTACAGTTAGCTGGTGTGTCACTTAAAGAGCCGCTAAAGCAGCTAAACACCACCAAACACAACAAACACGCCTTCATCACGCACACGTCCTGAGCAGCTAGGCGGTGGACAAACGCTTTGTTTCCGGTCAGTTATCTGCTGAGACTCCGGGTGTCTTTCTGCTCGTCCGGAGACAAAGTTAAACGGGGAACTTCCCGCTCTTATCATGTGACCACAGTCACGTGACACTGACTTAGCAGCAGGAACAGGAAGTTTCTCAAAGACAGAAAACAATTAGAACTTGATATTTACTACGTAGTGTATTATTACACAAGCATGACGCAATATTCTGTCTATCTGTCTGATTGTCTGACTCCCTGCCTTACTGTCTGTCTGTCTGTCTGTCTGTCTGCCTGAATGTCTGACTGTCTCCCTGCCTGCCTGTCCATTTGTCTGACTGTCTGTCTCTCTGCTTGACTGTCTGTCTGTCTGCTTGACTGTCTGTCTGTCTGCTTGACTGTCTGTCTGTCTTTTTGTCTGTCTGTCTGCTTGACTGTCTGTCTGACTGTTTGTTTGTCTGTCTGTCTCTCTGCTTGACTGTCTGACTGTATGTCTGTCTGATTGTCTGTCTGACTGTCTGTCTGCCTGCCTAATTGTCTATCTGTCTGTCTGTCTGACTGTCTCTCTGCCTGATTGTCCATTTGTCTGACTGTCTGTCTGTCTGCCTGACTGTCTGTCTGTCTCTCTGTCTGTCTGCCTGCCTGACTGTCTGTCTGTCTGTCTGAATGTCTCTGTGCTTGACTGTTTGCCTGACTGTCTGTCTGTCTGTTTGCCTGAATGTCTGTTTGCCTGACTGTCTGTCTGCTTGACTGTCTGTCTGTTTGTGTCTCTCTGCTTGACTGTCTGTCTGTTTGTTTGCCTGACTGTTTGTTTGTCTGTCTGTCTCTCTGCTTGAAAGTCTGACTGTATGTCTGTCTGATTGTCTGTCTGACTGTCTGTCTGCCTGCCTAATTGTCTATCTGTCTGTCTGTCTCTCTGCCTGACTGTCCATTTGTCTGCCTGTCTGTCTCTCTGTCTGTCTTACTGCCTGCCTGACTGTCTGTCTGTCTGCCTGAATGTCTCTGTGCTTGACTATCTGTCTGTCTGTTTGTCTGTTTGACTGTCTCTCTGCTTGACTGTCTGTCTGTCCTGTCTGACTGTCTGTCTGTCTGTTTGTCTTAACCCTGTTACACCAGTTTCATGTTTGCTAAGTCACTTAAATATTTTACTGTTATTATTTACTTTTTTGTTACTATTCTATTCATAATGTACCATTTATGTACCTTACCCTGAGTTAAAATTGAGGGTAAGGATTTTTACAAAATGTCTAAAGACAAACGCTAAAGCAGATGTGCGAAGATAAAACCCAGCTGAACAGGACATTTATTGAGTTTAATTTGTAACCTAAATCATACTAGAGTTTTTCTTTCACATAAAAGTTTGGAGTACACTTTAAAATAAAATCTTTGTACTTATGGTATTACATTTCTTTATAATATATATGATATCTTTGTAAAACCATTACGTAACATTTGAACACCAGACATTTAGTTGATGAAGGAGTTGAGCCACATTCCTAAAATCTAATGCTGCTATCTGTTTCTGCTACATCGACCTTTTATTCCTATTGTGACAGCTAGCGATTAGCACTCAGTTGGTATGTTCAGAGCGCTTATCAATGTGAGCTAACACTAGATTGATAAGCAGTAAAGCTGTTGTAAGTTAGCCTCAGCTTAGTTTACGTTTCTTAAGTACTATTTAGCCATGAGTAACTAACTCAGTGTGTGCTTTGAAATGGAAACCGGTAGGGTTTTAATTTTGCGACTCTTTATTGATGATAAAAATACACTCTTTATTGGACGTACAGTAGAAGTCACTGCAGAGGCAAACCAAAGGCAAGAAGACTTGATTTGCAGTTTCTAAAGGGAGCAGGGAGTAATATGGGATTCAGCCTTAATCAGTGATCTAATCAGAGTCTGCGTGGAGAGAATGATTAAATTTAATTGGTCTCTGATTCAATTCAGACTTGATTAATTTGCAGACTAATTAATTTGCTGCCACAGACATTTCATGTGCACAGTCCCACTTCTCCTGTGTTTAATCGCTTTACGTGACAAAGTCAAATACCGTATCTGGAACTGTTGCAGCAAACGAGTTTATGTCTTGTCTCCTTTGAAATATTTTAAAAGATTAAAATTTGTACGCATTGCGTTCGCCTCCAAAAGTACTGGAACGGCAAAGCTAGTTGTTTTTAATTGATTTGGAATTATTGATTGGGTAGATCGGAAAATTTTGCAATAGCAACTTTTGTTAAATATAACTAACATGTTTTTCTTGTTGCCCCATCGTATTTATCTTTATTTTATTGATAGTTTATAGTGGGGCACGGTGGCTTAGTGTTTGGGTGTTCGATTCCGCATTGTATGTGTGGAGTTTGCATGTTCTCCCCGTGCCTTGGGGGTTTCCTCCGGGTACTCCGGTTTCCTCCCCCGGTCCAAAGACATGCATGGTAGGTTGATTGGCATCTCTGGAAAATTGTCCGTAGTGTGTGAGTGAATGAGAGTGTGTGTGTGTGTGCCCTGCGATGGGTTGGCACTCCGTCCAGGGTATATCCTGCCTCGATGCCCCATGACGCCTGAGATAGGCACAGGCTCCCCGTGACCCGAGAAGTTCGGATAAGCGGTAGAAGATGAATGAGTGATAGTTTATAAATTCAGTATTGTGGCACATCTGAGAGACAAGTTAGTTCCTGTCCACAAATACATTATATCTGTATATCTATAAAGTCCTCATCTTTCTCTCTCTCGCTCTCTCTCTCTGTAACTTACACCACATAAACAACAACTCTACGTTTTACACTGTTGAACAACACATTTCTAAAATCCATTTATCAATGTAAATTTCTACTCCACTAAAACTGAGATGTGGAAGTGTAGAACTTTCTTAAACAGTGTGTTTAGAAGACATTAGAAGAATTGCTTTAGATTAATGACCTGTGTAACACACAGTGAAGTCGATGCTGTGACGGTTCCCTAATCCCACTACGCAATTGCACAGAAGGTACGCAATTAGCAAAAATGGTTCTTCAAAGAGGTATTTTGTTGGTTGATGGGTTCGTAGCTTCCTTCAAGTTAACACTATATGAGGAAATGTTTTCCTTTTATCGTAGAATGTGTAGGGTTTTGCCAGATGAGCAAACTAAAGAACTTTCTTCTTGTCACCAATGAACCAATCAACAGATGCAAAATTGTGTTATATTATATATAAAATAAATAAAGAGTGTGTTTAATCTCATTAGAGCCTTTTTCTCTCACTCATACACAGTGTCCCAATTACACTACCAACCAGCAGTCGACAATTGTGACTCACAGCCCATAATAATCACACAGCAGGGGTTTGAATGTGTAGGAATTAGTCACAAGGTGTATTTTTGATTTATATCATTAAAGCGTGTGTGTGTGTGTGTGTGTGTGTGTGTGTGTGTGTGTGTGTGTGTGTGTGTGTGTGTGTGTGTGTGTGTGTGTGTGTGAGTGAGTGAGAGAGAGAGAGAGAGAGAGAGAGAGAGAGAGAGAGAGAGAGAGAGAGAGAGAGAGAGAGAGAGAGAGAGAGAGAGAGAGCAATATTAAATAATGATATTTATTTGGTTTCATTTGAGATAGCATTGATGTGAAATCCAGTGTTTATCACAGTGGTTCATAAATAACACACACACACACACACACACACACACACACACACACACACACACACACACACACACACACACACACACAAACACACACACACAGAGAGAGAGAGAGAGAGAGAGAGAGAGAGAGAGAGAGAGAGAGAGAGAGAGAGAGAGAGCTAGAGTGTGGTGGGTGAGTGGTGTAATTTCTGCAAAAACTCTCCAATTTGCATGTGTGATTGTGATTGTGTGTGTGTGTGTGTGTGTGTGTGTGTGTGTGTGTGTGTGTGTGTGTGTGTGTGTGTGTGTGTGTGTGTGTACATGTGTTGGAGACCCTTACCGTGCATCATTTTCGCCCACACTATAATTACATAAGTGTGCCATCTGACCACACACACACACACACACACACACACACACACACACACACACACATTTACACATATATACACTAAAACTTGACTTTGATGGTACTGTAAGTGTGTATTTAAAGTTTCTGGGTTCCCAAAGGAAAAGCACTCACAGTATCATCAGAAGATCCAACTGCCAATCGGAGTGGGCGGGGCTTGCTCTCTGTCACCTGTCAATCATTTGCATTACATTTACAGCATTTGGCAGACACCCTTATCCAGGGTCAAAAATCATGCTCAAAGAGTCATAGCCACTCATCAAAGGTCTAATATCAAAGTTACTATAAGTTATTAATTAGCAAGTTGAATTTTTTTATTATTTTATTATTTTTAATTTTATATTATCTATTTATTCATACCATGGTGGATTGTAACTCTTTAATCATTTAATTACAAATACTTTTCATTCAAGTATTTATATTCAGCTAACATTTATATCTCAAATTAAAAATAATTACAAAAACCTAATAAGCTCAACCAAGAATTTGAACATACAGAATCATCTGAAATTTCTTTTTCTTTTTTTTTTTACTTTATTTCCCCCTTTTTTTTTTTTTTTATTTATGAATCTTTATCTTTTTTGGACACAAAAATACACTTTCGGCATGTCGATGTTTTATATCAACATTAAATGCAACTATAAATTAGATTTTTTTTTTTTAATTTGTGGCCTCAAAAAAAAAAAAAAAAAAAGAGGAAACCCGCCTCACATCACGCCGGCTAGACACTTATTATTTCTCTTAAACAGCACAAACCCAGTGTGATTTATTTTCCCTGCATTCAGTCACACAGTCGAGGTTCTATTGTAGATTTTTAATAACAATTCAAAAGACATGGAATTTTCCCACACAGGAACACCATGATGTTGAAATGTCCATGAATTAAAAAAAATGAAATAAAGAATTAAAGAAATAAAAGAAGGTAGATGACTCTAAATAGCAATAGGCATCGTTTTTGCACAACTTGAAACAAAACAAAAAATCACCTTAACGATATCTTATTACATTCTACACATCTCTACATCCAAAAAGATGATATATCCAACAAATGAAAAAAATTCAATCAAATTTACTAATAAAAAAGTAATAATAATAATAATAATAATAATAATAATCAAATAAGCACTTACAGCTTCATTTACACGGTTCGAACTGGCACAAGTTGTGAGGTTTGTGTTACGGGTAGGTTTCAACTGTTTAGCCTACTAAGAATGATTGATTTTGATCAGGTATCAAAAAAAAAAAAAAAAAAAACGTCCTTCTTCAATAATACGAAGAAACATTTAGTCTATTAATTGTCGATTTTTTTTTCTTTCAGTTTTTTTTTTCTTTCAGTTTTACGATTCACGTCCATTTTTGAAATTCTTGGATTCTTACATTAGTAGAATCATCAGCCGACTAAACTCTGTTTTTGATAACTGATCACAACAGTTCTTGGCAGAACGCTCTAGATTTTTTGGACACGACTGTAAAATAATCTCTTTTTTTTTGCGTATGTTTCTTAATATAAAAAGCTCAAATATTGCATTCTAACCCCATTTTAGTCCACATGATATCGAGTAAGAAAATTTTTCTCTAATAATAAAATGTAAACAACAATTCACATGAGCTAATGAATAGAATCTAAGATGAGAAAAGATTTTTGTTTTTTTTTTGGATATTTTTTGGTTTGTTTAACGAATTTCTTTTCTTTCATTACTTTTTCTATACGCTTGACTTCACATAACCTCTTCCTACAAAACCTGAACTGACAACCTGATAGCAGATCATTTTAATTTGAATAAAAATAAATAAATAAAATAATTATCGCTGATGGATTGGGGTAAAGAAAAAAAAAATTCAAAAGGAGAAAAAAAGAGAAAACCCTGAATTCAATCAATTTCATTCAATAAATTATAATAAAAAATACTAAAATAAAAAATGAGAATAATACTGTAATTAATGCTAATGTTCCATTTTTTACAATATATATATATAATAATTTCATTATAAATACTGTTGGTGAAATCTCTATTATTATAAATATTTAATCAACTCATCTTTTATGCAGCTCTTGAATGGAAAATAATTACAAACTTGAATAAACTCGAACCATAAAATTGAACATACAAAATTAAGTGAAATTTCTTTTTTTTTTTACTTTATTTCCCCCTAAACAATTTTTCGTTACGTCCTTTCATCGTTTCTTTTGACGCAAAAATACACTTTTGCAGTAAAAGTTTTGGGATGAGGTACATCGTGTATACTACACTCCTTATAACATCTTAATTATAATTAAAAGTTAATTATAGTTCATTTTCCCAGATCCACACGTGTGTGACTCGCATTCATCGAAAATAAATAGTGGAATCAAATTCAGTGCATTTCTCCGTACTTTGTGTGTGTTCACTGTAGTATTGCTTTATATCTGAAATATTTATATATTCAATTTTTCTTTTTTTTTCCTTTTTTTTCTTTTTTATTTTTTACAAAATGCAATACAATTCTGTCAACATAGAAACTTTTCCTGTCATTATTTTATTAAATAAGCTCCTTTGGCACTACAAACTAGTAAGTTACTATTCATTAAATAACATATAGATATCTGAATAGCGTCATGTTCCTTATCCGTATGTGTGGGTGTGTTGTATAAGAAATGACATCTTTAACTTTTTGCATGTTTGATCATTAGTTTTCAATGCGGATATTTTCTTGACGTTTGAATAACAGAACAAAAGATTTTCTCTTATCATGATGTTTTATATGGGGGACAAACTATGTTTCATTATAGTCAGAATGAGAATGTTTGCAATTTCCAGGGTACGTTTGTGGGTAGGATGGGTTTTAATAAGCTAAAAGTCTTTTACAAATGAAACTACGAACACAAATGTTGTCACTGAGTGTTACAATGAGTATTAACATTTGAAGAAAATGCTAAGAATTATTACTCTGTTGATTATCATTAGCTAAACAGATAGCAAATGAATCAATTTATTCATCTGAATCGTTGTGTGACCATCTTAAACAAATCGACTCCTTCATTTGATTCACTAAACAGATAGCAAATGAATCAATTTATTCATCTGAATCGTTGTGTGACCATCCTAAACAAATCGACTCCTTCATTTGATTCACTGTGTGACAATTTTAAATGAATCGATTCCTTCACCTGCTTCATGGAGCGGCAATCTCAATGAAGTCGATTTCTCCACCTGATTCATTGTGTGACGATCTCAAATGAATCGATTCCTTCACCTGATTCACTGTGTGACAATATCAGTTCATTTAACTGATACACAGGGACGATCTCAAATGAATCAATTCATAAATTTGATTCATTGTGACAACCATTATCGTAATACTCCAGTAGATTACACTATTAGATTCACTAGTATCGTGTTCAGTCTGGTGAAAACAAACAGCACTAAACAAAGAGCAGACACAGAGGTACGATAAATTTGGTCCCACGCTATTCAAGGTTCACCGAAAAATACACATTCATAATTATGAATTAAACATCCTGGCTGGAAAAAATAAAGGAATAGATGGAGAGGAAGAAAAAAAAAGGAAGAGTAATATTAGAAAGGAAAGTAATAGGACGTAGAAAATGGGAACAAAATAAAAGATGACAAATTGTCATTTACGTATATTTACAAGATTTTGCAGGAAATAAACCAAAGCACTTTTTGCAGAGTCTGTTAGGTCAGGTCCTCGAGCCCAAGACCAGCTAAAGCAGGTCCTTAGTTTCAACTGGTCCATTTGTGTGTGTGTGTGTGTGTGAGTGTGTGTGTGTGCGCACTGTCAACACACTGTCCAGTTTTAAATGTTTTTCAGCCCTTTCTATTCTCCATGCCTGATGCCAGCTTTGTAGGGGCGGTCCTCATTTCAGGTCCCCGTTATCCCATAAACACACACACACACACGGAGTAAACACTTCATTAAAATATCTCTAATTAGATGAGAGCCATGTATATTTAAGGCCTTTACCAAACAAAACGACAAAAAACATTATTTTATACCACACGTCAATATAAAGTCTTTAAGACGCTTCAGTAGCCAAATGTAACAGTGAGAACATGTAAACACGCACACTATATACCTTATGTCTGTCACATTCGTCCTAGTTTCAGTCCCCATAAGGACACAGGAGGCTTTTATATTCCATCTTAGTGGTCTACTCCCCATATGCTCCAGCATTACATCCTTATTTCCTTGTAAGACTCATACTCATCTTTTCAAGGAGGAGGAATTCAGGGTTACTGACTGAACTCTATCTGTTACGACTCTAGCGAACCGTTTATTCATCAATCGCAGCATTCGCAGAAATAACCGTTCTAACGTAGACGTTATTGGGGGTGGTTATTCCTTTTGAAAGTCTTTACACCTTTGGTCTGAAGATCTAAAGCAGAAGACGACAAAATCAGGAGTATTCCTGTGGACTGAATCACTTATTTACGGCACCAGGGTCGAGTGATATGTGAAAGAAATGGCTGAAGTTTAGACTTTTGTGGGTGTGTTTTTTACGTATGGGCGTGGCCTGTCCAGCGTGTTTGTTTTACATTAGGCGCTCGCTTCGTATAATCGTAATTGACGGATTAGCTAACTGTAGTAGCTGCATACGTTCGTCAGAGGCACCGAGGATCTCTACTACTTCCGTCCATGTTTCGTAACGTCTCTATAAACATGAGCGAAGCCACGTAAGACCGGATGAGATACAGTTCGATGTTTTTCTTCCATTTTCGCGTAAACTGTGAATGCAAACTCTGCTTTGTCCCTTGCTGATGTGAACATAGGACCGGAGCCATAAAATAATCATTAATGATTAATCTTTAAAAGTTCATTGTTGCCATACGGTCATGTTAGCTGTAGCTGTTTAAGTAAAATTTGGTAATCGAAGAATTTGGACCTTCATAAATTGTAGTTAAGCTCCCATGACCTATGGGATGACGGGTAACTCATCAAAGATACATAATTGGACCTTAAGGAATTCCATTGTAACTGAAGCGTACGTTTACGCTGTACTTTAGGGAACAAGGACGCCGTTATTCATCTCTTCAGCATTCACCTTTCTCGTGTAGTTCCTTTAATTAACAGCACACC
>NC_062528.1:1676571-1686571 GCF_022655615.1 Tachysurus fulvidraco | reverse complement strand
ACCGGGGGAGGAAACCGGAGTACCCGGAGGAAACCCCCGAGGCACGAGGAGAACATGCAAACTCCACACACACAAGGCGGAGGCGGGAATCGAACCCCCAACCCTGGAGGTGTGAGGCGAACGTGATAACCACTAAGCCACCGTGCCCCCCCATGGGCAAGTTTTTATTTTCACACTCAAGACAAAAAAAACAGCTAGTAATGCTAATATAAACACCAACCAGCTCTTCAGACAAGGTCAATCTGAAGCTCCAGATGCAGCAAAGCGGAGGTCAGAGTCAATCAGAGCGCTAATCAGACACAACGACTCGTCAGCCAGATGAGCAGGTACAGGCTCAGCATGAGGCTGAATGGCATGATGAGCAAGATCCAAGCGCAGCAGCTTATTTTCCTAACCGAACGTTAAAACAATGACAGCTCATCCTCAGGGAAGAACGCGCCACACCACACACTGCAAAAAAGATGTGACAGAGCCTCACCGCCTGAGATTTAGAGACACGCTACACGATGTCTCTGTCACGATTTATTATTTATTTCACTACCGCGGCGACACAATAGAATGCACACTCGACCGTCCAGTTTATTAGGAACAGCTGTACATTTGCAGGTATTTGATTCATTCAGAAGCAGTTCAATGCTAAATAAATAAATAAATAAATAAATAAATAAATAAATAAATAAATAAATAAAATCCTCCGGATCCAAATATATATATATATATTATATGTATATATGCATGAGCTAATACAAGAACTTGAAGTAAAGTCTGATCTCTGTGATTTCAAGCGTGGATTTTGATACCTGATGGTCTGGGGTAAAGAATTTCTATCTTCTGAGGAAAATCTTCTGGGATTTTCACGGACAATGCACAATAAATGAGCAGCAGTACAAGTGTTCCTATTAAAGTGGACGGTGAGAGTTTGTAAAGACCGATGTACACACACACACAAAAAAAAAGAGAAGCAAAAACAAAAAAGATAGACGTAGAGATCGGAAAAGTAAGGATAGAGAGAAACTAAAGAGATTCGTGGGGAGTTGTATAAGGATGTGTCCTTAAAAAGGAAGATGGAGGAAGAGAGACAGATGGAGAAGGAGAGACAGACAGAGAGGAAAAGCGTTACTGTGATAGACGAGACATTTACACAGATGTCCGTGTCTTTATTTAGGTGTAATCAGCCATCATTCTTCCGAAACCCATCAAGAGTTTAGTAGAATCTGGCGTATAAGCATCTCTCACCTGATTATATCGATTTATTTTTCACAGATCTGGCAACGCTGATCATAACACGCATGTCTTCAAAGTTTAACCCAAAATAACCCTCAATGTCCATAAACTATCCACTAACATTTCTATATATATCACATGCTAAATATTAGAGCAACTAGAAATCCTAGAGGAAGTAATCAACCCGATGCGTTTCCATGGAAACGAAAACAGGCTCTCGGTCACAGTATCTGTCACATTACAAAAAAAAAAAAAAAAATCAACAGATTAAAATACATTAATAAAAATGTAAAACCCACCGAATTGGCAACCCTATCCATGTGCCAAGACTTTATCGTTTCTCTAACAAGGACCGATAAAGAGACTTTTGTTGTGTGTTGGATGATTTCTGTGATGAGACGTTTATTAAACATTTTATTGATTTGATATTCGTATTCATATCCACAAGAGTCGTTAATTAACATCGATTAACCGACTTCCTTTTGCACGTTAGCATCGTTATGGAACTTGCTTTTCCTCTCGGTTTACTGCGTTAGAATATTGAACGTTAATCTCACGACACACGTAGAAGCCCCGATCCACACTGTGTGTCGGTTCAACTCTGAGAGAGAGAGAGAGAGAGAGAGAGAGAGAGAGAGAGAGAGAGAGAGAGAGAGAGAGGGGAAGAGAGAGACACTGGGGATAGTAAACGTGTGAGATGGATAGACAGATAAAACTGCTTGTGGCTGTATTGCTCTTCGTTAATATTAAAAAGACCCTGAGACTCTGCAGTAGAAGTGTGAAAGTTCTGCAGTGGAACTGTGCGCTAATTAATTATTCATCATCCTCATTAATTATTCATGACTTTAGTTCCAGTTTGTTACACTAGAGATGTTTATTACTGTTATTTGTTACTGTTCTCATTACACTAAGGAAGAAAACATAAATCTCCAGACATATAGATTCCTTTACCTGTCTCACTGCCTGGATTTCTCTCTCTCTCTCTGTATCGCTCTCTCTCTCTGTATCGCTCTCTCTCTGTCTCTGTCTCTCTCTATGTCTCTCTCTCTGTGTCTCTCTCTCCCTGTGTCTCTATCTCTCTCCATCTCTCTCTCTGTCTCTCTCTCTCTCTCTGTGTGTGTGTGTGTCTCTCTCTCTCTATGTCTCTCTCTCTCTGTCTCTCTCTCTCTCTCTCTCTCTCTCTCTATGTCTCTATCTCTCTGTCTCTCTCTCTCTTTGTATAATTATTTTAATTATTTATCACTTCAGTGAACAAATATCACTCGTTCTGAAAATGAAACATGCCGAAACATGAATGTGAAATGTTGTAAGAAGAACAAAATCTCTCTGTCTGTCTCTCTGTCTCTCTCTCTCTCTGTCTGTCTGAAGGCATCATGGTGCTTTATTAACTGTCATGACAGATGTCACATATTCTTGTTTTCATCTCCTTATTAAACGGCTAATGAAAAATCAGACAGCGAAATGAAACAATTCGCCTCCAAGAGAAAAAGCAATTTGTTTACAAGCTGTCCTCTCTCTCTCTCTCTCTCCCCCTCTCTCTCTCTCTCTCTCCCCCTCTCTCTCTCTCTCTCTCTTACACACACACAAACATACACCACAACACACCCAGACATGCATATAAAAACCTACCAGGACAGATTACACAGAGAATCTCTCTCTCTCTCTCTCTCTCTCTCTCTCTCTCTCTCTCTCTCTCTCTCTCTCTAATGAATATCTACACTGAGGAACAAGGTTTACAATAGCATATAGACCGTTAAACAATATAAGCCTATAAAAGTGGGACAAAAAAAAGGATAGAAAAAGCAGACCAAAAAATGTAAATGTCAGGGCTCAGCCCAGACTTTGGCCATGTGTATCTGTTTGTTTTATGTCATGTGTTTGCCCCGCCCTTGTCACTTCCTGCCCGCCTCTGCACACCTGTTCCTCATGTGTCTGAGTGTGATTAGTATTTAGTCGAGCCGCGTTGCCTTAAGCAGCATGGAATCCTCTGTCGTTGTCCTGATGTTGTCCTGATGTTGTCTGTCGTTGTCCTGATGTTGTCCTGTGTCATGTCTTGGTTCCTGTTTTATGTTTTAAGTTATTAAATCCTGTTTATTTTACGCTATCCTGCATTTGGGTCTGTTTTTACCCCCGCGACCCTGACAGTAAAAGTTCAGACTAATACAGTAATTCAAGCGTCAGTGTCTAACAGGAGTCTAATATATCTGCAGTAAACGTCTGCATGACTCGTATAGACGTATTAATCGTATTAATCGCTGCAAATTCGGTTTAACTTAATCATCAGTTCATGATGTGCACACGTGGGTGGTTTTATGTATAAATAATGACTGATGATTTTTCCCTTCCATGCACACTCCTGTAAAGAACATGGCCAGGGTTTGAAGGATAAGCTGATCACTCATTCGCTAAGAGTCGTTCATCATTTTATACATAAACACTTTAGTCTTTGAGAGCTGAAAAGGTTCATGGACTTTAATTAATTAAAGAATGAATTAATTATGTAGGGGGGCACGGCGGCTTAGTGGTTAGCCTGTTTGCCTCACACCTTCAGGGTTGGGGGTTCGCCTTGTGTGTGTGGAGTTTGCATGTTCTCCCCGTGCCTCGGGGGTTTCCTCCGGGTACTCCGGTTTCCTCCCCCGGTCCAAAGACATGCATGGTAGGTCTGGAAAATTGTCCATAGTGTGTGAGTGTGTGAGTGAATGAGTGTGTGTGCCCTGTGATGGGTTGGCACTCCGTCCAGGGTGTATCCTGCCTCGATGCCCGATGACGCCTGAGATAGGCACAGGCTCCCCGTGACCCGAGGTAGTTCGGATAAGTGGTAGAAAATGAATGAATTAATTAATTAATTATGTCATAGAGTATTGGGGTATTTAAGTAGCGCTAGACTCAATCCTTCTCTTTACTCAAGCTGATAGATATCACGCATGACATGTCCATGTCTTTCACCCCAAGTGCAGGCAGAGGCGAATGCACAAGTGTCACTGCGGATCACGTAGCAAAGGGGAAACGTTTCCAAGAAAAAGGTCACAGACGGTCAACAAAAACGTGGGACGGTAGACGCTATTGATGAGGTCCCGCGAGATACCCTTTACCCAGCAGACGCCGCTCAATGCTTAAACAGACCTCCTGAGAGACATAAGAAAGGTGGAGTTTCTCAGACCTGCTGTCAGGATCAATTCCGTATCGGCAAACACCGAACGTGTCCCTCGGAGCCTGAATGACACACAGACTCACGTCGAGAGCAGGAAACTTTCTACATCTTCTATTCAAATCTAAAGGACAAAAGAGACTCTGTTTTTCCTTCATAATAACATTGTACACATTATGGCCAGAAAAGACAAGTGGTGGAGTAAAGAAGATGTCTAAAGACAAAAAGGACAGACTACAGTATACACACATCAGGGAAAAAGCCTTCAAAGCCCGAGGTTATACCACAGAAGCAACAATAAAGAAAGAGAACAGATCTGATTTCGGATGGATTTGTGTTTGTCTTTCATTCCAAGCAGAACACTCAGACACAACACTGAATCCTGAGTCGGTTCATCTGCGTCATCGGGCATCGAGGCAGGATACACCCTGGACGGAGTGCCAACCCATCACAGGGCACACACACACACACACACACACACTACGGACAATTTTCCAGAGATGCCAATCAACCTACCATGCATGTCTTTGGACCGGGGGAGGAAACCGGAGTACCTGGAGGAAACCCCCAAGGCACGGGGAGAACATGCAAACTCCACACACACAAGGCGAGGCGGGAATCGAACCCCCAACTCTGGAGGTGTGAGGCGAACGTGCTAACCACTAAGCCATCGTGCCCCCCCTTATATAAATAACAATGAATTGCACATGTGTGTAGAAACAGCAAAAAAAGTATCACCACAACACAGAGAGCACAGAGGGTTTGTTAGTTTTCTAGAGCTCTGTCCTTTGGCTCTTTCTTAGGTTCACAGATTTGATTCACTTCCTGCAGTTGAGTCGATTCAGAGTTGAATGAATCACTTTCTGGCTATACTAGAGTTCCAGTGGAGGTGTTGTAATATGCATCACAATGCATTACTGTTTGACGATTTAAAAAAAAAAGTTTTAATAATAATAATAATAATAATAATAATAATAATAGTAAGTAATAAATAAACTTAATAATTGTACCTGTGAGGTCATCGGTAGGCCAGAATCCGAGTTCGCAGGCTCGGCAGGTGTACTCGTCGAACACGTACTCGTTGTCCTTACAGGGTGTGCAGGTCCAACAGCAACTCACCTCACCTTTACGGATCACCTGCAGAAACCGTGAGACAGAGAGTGAGACAGAGGGTGAGACAGAGAGTGAGACAGAGGGTGAGACAGAGGGTGAGACAGAGAGTGAGACAGAGGGTGAGACAGAGAGTGAGACAGAGAGTGAGACAGAGGGTGAGACAGAGGGTGAGACAGAGGGTGAGACAGAGAGTGAGACAGAGAGAAGAAGAGAGAAGGACCAACAAGAGAAGGACCACTAGGAGGAGCACTATTTGTTTTTTATAGGATTGACAAAAAGATTCATAGATAGATATATAGATAGATAGATAGATAGATAGATAGATAGATAGATAGATAGATAGATAGATAGATAGATAGATAGATAGATAGATAGATAGATAGATAGATAAGTGTAACACTAAACAGACCAGAGTTCTCCCCATGCTCCTGATTAATTAAGGAGCCCTGAAGCCAATTACAGGTTGAAACTGGATTAAATGTAAGAAGAAGAAAAAAAGTTCTATCCAATTTGTCACCTCTGAAAGTGTTAAATGAGCTTAGTGAAGTGAATCACTGCAGGCCTGCTGGAACTCATCAGTCCATTTAATGTGTGATAAATCAGACGAACTTAAAGCTGACATTTTGTAACCACTTAGAGAAACGTCATTAAGGCTCACGGTGACATTTCACTAATTCTGTCAATGTGTTAATGTCCACTGGAGAAAGAAAACTCTGTCCCTAACCTCTCTCTCTCTCTCTCTCTCTCTCTCTCTCTCTCTCTCTCTCTCTCTAAGGTGAGGCATCTTGTTTCTTAAACCCTGACCAACATTTTTTCACCTCACATCACCCAGATTACTGCTCATATCCGTTACAGTAGGTGTTTTTTTTTTAATAGTATAATAATGTAGAAAATATTTTACATCCGACATTTTCTTAATGCTCCTTCAGCGCATGGACTCACAGAACCATCAGCTAAACACCCGGGCTTTCACAAAGACAGACGAGGACTGAGAGAGTCGGATACAGTGAACGCTGGAGGAAAGGAAAAGCTGAGCTACTGACATGGGGTTAGTAAAGTCAGGGTCAGTGAAGACGGCTCATTATGGGTGGGGCTAACTCGGGTGTGGTTAATGATGAGAATAGATAAAGAGATGGTGACGTTTTCTTTTCCTGGTGAGGAGCCACTGACCTTGATCTGTCCTTTATCACACGGCTCACTGCAGACTGACTTAATGATGCTCTCTTTGTTTGCCCAGATTTCGTCGTCGTTTATCTGCAGGCCGCTGATATCCCAGGTGCCCACGGTAATGTAGTCATAGTAGTCTTTCCCCATCTTCTTAAAGTTCATGATCACGTAACTAAACACCCACACACACAAACACACAAACAAAAACACACACAAGCCCATAAATCTTAACCCACACAATTGATAGGTTGATTGAATTGTCACAGCACTTCTCTGGTGAGTTTAAGATGTCCTCAATATGACTTACTCACTGAATGACGGATTTACTGACAGACTGAATAACCGACTGACTGACTGACTGACTGAGTGACTGAATGAATGACTGAATGACTAGGTAACAGACTAATTATCTGAATTGACTTATCTCAGTGATCGTCTGGCATAGTGACTGACTGACCAACCGGTGGTTAGAGAGTCTAATGGTAAGAGAGTCTGACTCATAATCCTAAGGTTGTGGGTTTGAGTCTCCAGCCACGACTGAGGTGCCCTTGAGCAAGGCACCGAACCCCCCAACTGCTCCCCAGGCTGCCCACTGCTCTGGGTGTGTGTTCACTGCTGTGTGTGTGTTCACTGCTGTGTGTGTGTTCACTGCTGTGTGTGTGTTCACTGCTGTATGTTCACTGCTGTGGGTGTGTGTTCACTGCTGTGTGTGTGTTCACTGCTGTGGGTGTGTGTTCACTGCTGTGTGTGTGTTCACTGCTGTGTGTGTGTTCACTGCTGTGTGTGTGCACTTTGGATGGGTTAAATGCAGAGATCGAATTCTGAGTATGGGTCACCGTACTTAGCCGTATGTCACGTCACTTAACCAATTGATTGACTGATTGATTAACCGATTTACTGACTGACTGACTAATTAACGATTAACTGGCTGACTGACTGAATGATTAGCTGTCTGACCAATTAACTAAGTGACTGACTGACTAACTGACTAACTGTCTAACTGACTGACTGACTAACTGACTGACTGACTAACTGACTGATAAGCTGACCAACTGATCAGCTCAGCGGTGTCCAATCTTATCTGCTTGTTTGGAATGAAAACCTATACCCACACCGGCCCTTTGTGTATAAGATTGGACACCGCTGGATTAGCTGATTAGCTGATTGACTGATTAACTGAATGACTAACTAACTGACTGATTAACTGACTGACTGACTGACTAATGACCTAAAAGAACTGACTGATTAACTGATGAGCTGTCTGATTATTTAAGTAATTAGCTGACTGACTACCTGACTGAATAACTGATTAAATGACAGACTAACTGAATGGCTTATTATCTGTCTGACTGAATAAGTGACTGATTAACTTCCTCACTGGTTAACAGACTGACCGACGAGCTGAAAGTTTGACTCAGCACCTGATCTGAACGCTCTTCGTACCTTCCCGGTGCGTCGCCGTTCTCATCGAAGTAGATGTTCTCTCCACTGACACCAGTAAAGTTGGTCTTAATGAGAAACTCGAGCAGTTTGGAGCCGTCGACTGGCCGCATGGCATCGCAGAGTCCCGCCATCCCGGGACAGACAGCTCTCTGCATCTTATGAAGCCCGTAAGCCATGCTGTAGATCGCATTTATTACAAAACCCATCTTAGTGTCCTGGGCATACTGCTGCCTCAGTGAATCCAGCTCTGGAGGAGACAAAGACACGAGAAGAGATGTCTGTGAGACAGGAAGTGCCTAGAAACCGATCAAAGGCTTTAGTGTGGATTTGTTTTTCCTGACAAACTGGTGGTTAAAACAGCCTCCAATGTTGAAATGAAACGTAGCTGCTTCAGTAATATTATACGTTCAGGTCTTTCCTTTGAGTCATTAGTCATGGATATTTTATTTGCACCCCATCAATCTTTTTCAAAGTACCTCATATATAGCAATCCAATTATAGCACGTCGAATTAGTTCCAAATTTGTCATTTATTTTTAGATATTTCTTTTTTTTGCCCTAATATAATGACAGAATTTTGTCTTGGTGCAGACTAAAGTCCCCTAAGGTACGTTTTAAAAGCTAGCTATTTGTACTGTTAGCTTTTTAGCATTGTTAGCTTGTTAGCTTTCCGGGTGTGGTCACCAGAGACGGGTGTGAAGCTTCAGAATCGTGACATGTTAGTGTAGGTTAGCTGGCTCAGAATCGTGACGTGTTAGTGTAGGTTAGCTGGCTCAGAATCGTGACGTGTTAGTGTAGGTTAGCTGGCTCAGAATCGTGACGTGTTAGTGTAGGTTAGCTGGCTCAGAATCGTGACATGTTAGTGTAGGTTAGCTGGCTCAGAATCGTGACGTGTTAGTGTAGGTTAGCTGGCTCAGAATCGTGACGTGTTAGTGTAGGTTAGCTGGCTCAGAATCGTGACATGTTAGTGTAGGTTAGCTGGCTCAGAATCGTGACGTGTTAGTGTAGGTTAGCTGGCTCAGAATCGTGACGTGTTAGTGTAGGTTAGCTGGCTCAGAATCGTGACATGTTAGTGTAGGTTAGCTGGCTCAGAATCGTGACATGTTAGTGTAGGTTAGCTGGCTCAGAATCGTGACGTGTTAGTGTAGGTTAGCTGGCTCAGAATCGTGACATGTTAGTGTAGGTTAGCTGGCTCAGAATCGTCACATGTTAGTGTAGGTTAGCTGGCTCAGAATCGTGACGTGTTAGTGTAGGTTAGCTGGCTCAGAATCGTGACATGTTAGTGTAGGTTAGCTGGCTCAGAATCGTGACGTGTTAGTGTAGGTTAGCTGGCTCAGAATCGTGACATGTTAGTGTAGGTTAGCTGGCTCAGAATCGTCACATGTTAGTGGTTAGCAGGCTCAGAATCGTGACGTGTTAGTGTAGGTTAGCTGGCTCAGAATCGTGACATGTTAGTGGTTAGCTGGCTCAGAATCGTGACGTGTTAGTGTAGGTTAGCTGGCTCAGAATCGTGACGGGTTAGTGGTTAGCTGGCTCAGAATCGTGACATGTTAGTGTAGGTTAGCTGGCTCAGAATCGTGACATGTTAGTGTAGGTTAGCTGGCTCAGAATCGTGACGTGTTAGTGTAGGTTAGCTGGCTCAGAATCGTGACGTGTTAGTGTAGGTTAGCTGGCTCAGAATCGTGACGTGTTAGTGTAGGTTAGCTGGCTCAGAATCGTGACGTGTTAGTGTAGGTTAGCTGGCTCAGAATCGTGACGTGTTAGTGTAGGTTAGCTGGCTCAGAATCGTGACGTGTTAGTGTAGGTTAGCTGGCTCAGAATCGTGACATGTTAGTGTAGGTTAGCTGGCTCAGAAACGTGACATGTTAGTGTAGGTTAGCTGGCTCAGAATCGTGACGTGTTAGTG
>NC_062528.1:1671571-1674071 GCF_022655615.1 Tachysurus fulvidraco | reverse complement strand
TCTCTCTCTCTCCCTCTCTCTCTCTCCCTCTCTCTCTCTCAGTCTCTCTCTCTCAGTCTCTCTCTCATTCTAACCAAAACTCAGCAATTCAGTAACAGACACAAATTGCGCTTCATTCATGTTCCCGTTTTCTTTTCTTATTAAAATGGGTCTATTTGAACCTGCGGTGCTTTGATGTGACACGTGAACAGTGTGCACTTCGGGTATGAATGAAAAATGAAGCAGGAACGACTCAGAGAGAGAGAGAGAGAGAGAGAGAGAGAGAGAGAGAGAGAGAGAGAGAGAGAGAGAGAGAGAGAGAAATATTGTCAAAAGAAGGGCAAGTGAGGTCACAGACAGAGACAGGAACAGAAAGGCAGATACTCAGAGAGTAATTTAGCAGTTTTGGTGAAAAGAAAAGGATGGATTGAAGGAAAAAAGAGCATTTTTGGTGTTTTTGTAGTCAGATCCAGGATGTGAGGAAAATGAGCAGAGAGATCTTTGACTTCAGGTAACCTAGACATGTTCTTGATTATTAAGTGAAGGTTTTGTGGCAGGTACACGAACCCAATTTAAAGGTTTTTGGCCTAGACATGATGAAATGGGGGCTTAGTGGTTAGCACGTTCGCCTCACACCTCCAGGGTTGGGGGTTCGATTCCCGCCTCCGCCTTGTGTGTGTGGAGTTTGCATGTTCTCCCCGTGCCTCGGGGGTTTCCTCCGGGTACTCCGGTTTCCTCCCCCGGTCCAAAGACATGCATGGTAGGTTGATCGGCTTCTGGCATGGAAAATTGTCCGTAGTGTGTGAGTGTGTGAGTGAATGAGAGTGTGTGTGTGTCCTGTGATGGGTTTGGCACTCCCTCCAGGGTGTATCCTGCCTCGATGCCTGATGACGCCTGAGATAGGCACAGGCTCCCCGTGACCCGAGAAGTTCAGATAAGCCGTAGAAGATGAATGAATGAATGGATGTTGAAATGGGGCGAGTTTACAGTATTGGAGTGTGTTTGTGTTCCTTCTGTGTTGCTAAAATGAAGCGGAGCTGATCGCAGATGGAAGGAGATGATGAGCTTTGGCCATTTCCCCTTCACTGTAAAGGGTTTGGGTTCATTAGAAGGTGTTTAGGGATGAGTGTGAATGTGAGTTGTTTGAGTTGTTGAATGGAATTTGTGGGTTATTTAAATCAGTCTGGCTCACGTGTGTATTACTAGACTGCAGTTGAGCTTTGTGCTGGGTTTCATTTTGATTACTGAGAGCTATTAGTGATTCAGGTTATTGAACTGAGTTTGACCCACTGTGAGGTTCTGAGATGAGTTTGGTCCAGTTCTGTGTTTACTGGGGTTTGCGTTTGGATTATTATATTAGGTATGAATCGGTTACTGGACTAGAACTGAGTCGGTTAATGAACTAGGGTTAAGTTTGGGATATTAGACCCGGCTTTTCTACAGAAATGAAACTGTTTGTTTTGAGTTTTTAAACTGTGGTTGAGTTTGGGTTCTTGGGTTGAGTTTAGGCTAAATACTGGGGTTAAGTAGGTTATTGCACTGGCGGTGCATTGGGTTCTTAAACTTGGGTTGAGTTTGGGTTCATGAACTGGGGTTAAGTTTGATTTAGAGGTCTTCTCGGGTCTAAAGAAATGTACCCGACCCGAAGTGACCCGAATCACTTTTTACCTGAACCCGACATGCATTTTTTTTTTTTAAAGAAAGACCCGACCCGAGACAAACCCGAAAAAATTAGACCCGAGTCCGACCCGACCCATTGCCATTTTTTTTTTTAACCCGACTGGACCCGAATGTTGCGTAACTCTACACTAAAGTAACCTCTACAGCATGGATTAAAAATTGACGGGTCTGTTTCAACGAAATTAGCTTAGCACCAGCCGCACGTCACCAGCCACACGTCACCAGCCGCATGTCACCAGCCGCATGTCGCCAGCCACACGTCGCCAGCCACACGTCGCCAGCCACACGTCGCCAGCCACACGTCGCCAGTGGTCTTGGCAAACAGAGGAGAGGTGGAAAAGGACTCGAGTCGATGCACACACACGAGATACAGTAGTTCGGGTCTTCTCGGGTCCGTTCGGTAAAAACACATTCATTTTAAATTACCTGAAACCCGATGCCGCTTTTAGACTTAGAACTCTTATGTTCCTTTTTAGAACTTTTCTAAACTTTTAGACCCGAACCCGCTCGGGTCGGACCTCGGGTTTTCGGATCTAAGTGGACCGGTGAAGACCTCTAGTTTGATTATTAAACTTGTTTCTCATCCCTCACCTCCACATGCCCACATCTTTCTGATTGTAGCATAACAATGTCTCTAAAGGTCTGTGGTGTGTGTGTGTGTGTGTGTGTGTGTGTGTGTGTGTGTGTGTGTGTGTGTGTGTGTGTGTGTGTGTGTGTGTACTTACTGCTACAGGTCCGGTTGTAGTTAGGGTTTTCCTGAAGATGACCCTTCAGTCTGCATTGAAAGCGATGCTGCCAGAACTCAGGGAACCACGGGTTGCGTAGGTTGTTGTCAGGACGT
>NC_062528.1:1661571-1666571 GCF_022655615.1 Tachysurus fulvidraco | reverse complement strand
AACAAAAATTGGAGAACCTCAGCAGAATTACAGTAGGACAGTATAAAACATTAGTCCCAGAAAAAACTACACCAAAACTACACCAAAAATACACTACAGCAAAACTACACCACAGCAAATCTATGCTACAGCAAAACTACAACAAAACTACAGCAAAACTACACTACAGCAAAACTACACTACAGTAAAACTACACCAAAACTACACTACAGCAAAACTACACCACAGCAAATCTATGCTACTGCAAAACTACAACAAAATTACATCAAAACTACACTACAGTAAAACTACAACAAAACTAAACTACAGTAAAACTACAACAAAACTACACCAAAACTACACTACAGTAAAACTACAACAAAACTACACCAAAACTACACTACGCAAAACTACACCACACCAAAACTACACTACACCAAAACTACACCACACCAAAACTACACCACAGCAAATCTACACTACATCAAAACTACACTACAGCAAAACTACACTACAGCAAAACTACACCACAGCAAAAACTACACCACAGAAAAAACTACACCACACCAAAAGTACACAACAGCAAAACTACACAACAGCAAAACTACAAAACACCTAAACTACACTAGAGCAAAACTACACCACACCAAATCTATGCTACATCAAAACTACACCACACCAAAACTACACTACAATAAAACTACACCAAAAATACACAACAGCAAAACTACACCAAACCAAAACTACACCAAACCAAAACTACACTACAGCAAAACTACACCCCACCAAAACAACACTACAGTAAAACTTCAACAAAACCACCAAAACTACAGCAGAACCACAGCAAAACTACACTATAGCAAAACTACAATACAGCAAAACTACACCACAGCAAAACTACACCACAGCAAAACTACACCACAGCAAAACTACACCACAGCAAAACTACACCACAGCAAAACTACACTACAGCAAAACTACACTACAGTAAAACTACACTACAGTAAAACTACACCAAAACTACACTACAGCAAAACTACACCACAGCAAATCTATGCTACTGCAAAACTACAACAAAATTACATCAAAACTACACTACAGTAAAACTACAACAAAACTAAACTACAGTAAAACTACAACAAAACTACACCAAAACTACACTACAGTAAAATACAACAAAATACACCAAAACTACAACTACGCAAAACTACACCACACCCAAAAACTACACTACACCAAAACTACACCACACCCCACAAACTACACCACAGCAAATCTACACTACATCAAAACTACACTACAGCAAACTACACTACAGCAAAACTACACCACAGAAAAACTACACCACAGCAAAAACTACACCACACCAAAAGTACACAACAGCAAAACTACACCCCACCAAAACTACAAAACACCTAAACTACACTAGAGCAAAACACACCACACCAAATCTATGCTACATCAAAACTACACACACCAAAACTACACTACAATAAAACTACACCAAAAATACACAACAGCAAAACTACACCAAACCAAAACTACACCAAACCAAAACTACACTACAGCAAAACTACACCCCACCAAAACAACACTACAGTAAAACTTCAACAAAACCACCAAAACTACAGCAGAACCACAGCAAAACTACACTATAGCAAAACTACAATACAGCAAAACTACACCACAGCAAAACTACACCACAGCAAAACTACACCACAGCAAAACTACAGCAAAACTACACCACAGCAAAACTACACTACAGCAAAACTACACCAAAACTACAGCAGAACCACAGCAAAAATACACAACAGCAAAACTACAGCAAAATTAAACTATAGCAAAACTACACTACAGCAAAACTACACTATGGCAAATACGTGATTTAGCACATACCCACATACCCACCTTCTCTATTTATATGGACTGTGTGAAATAATAATAAAGAGTAATCATTTGAATCACAAAATAAATAGGGAACAAAGGAATGAAGAGGGAAATAAAAAAAAGGAGGAGGATGTGGTGAGAAATGGGGGCATTCCAATATTCCCCAAAGATCATGGTAGTTTGTTTCCATGGCAACCTGGGCACAACTGACAAAGCATCATTGTGAAAATTATACTATGGTTTTATTAAAGGGTTCAGTGTTTGTATTGAATATTAATCATTTTTGCAGATATTAATGTTTTATTCACATTTTATTATTGTGATGGAAAAATAGAGTATAACAAAAGTGAAGTACGTTCTACTCTTAAATACGCTGGGAATTGAGTT
This sequence comes from Tachysurus fulvidraco, assembly GCF_022655615.1. Taxonomy (NCBI): domain Eukaryota; kingdom Metazoa; phylum Chordata; class Actinopteri; order Siluriformes; family Bagridae; genus Tachysurus; species Tachysurus fulvidraco. The sequence continues at coordinate 1,664,318 of NC_062528.1, read as the reverse complement.
CAAATCTAATCTAATGCCTGCACTCTTCTGTAATGAGCCCTAGTATTTTAACACATATTAACACTACAGCACAACTACAGTAATATTACACTAACAATACACAGTAATACAACTACAGTAATATCACACTAACGCTACACCACAACTACAGTAATATCACACTAACACTACACCACAACTACAGTAATATTACACTAACACTACACCATAACTACAGTAATGCTACACTAACACTACACCACAACTACAGTAATGCTACACTAACACTACACCACAACTACAGTAATATTACACTAACACAACACCACAATTACAATAATATTACACTAACGCTACACCACAACTACAGTAATATTTCACTAACGCTACACCACAACTACAGTAATATTACAGTAACACTACACCATAACTACAGTAATATTACACTAACGCTACACCACAACTACAGTAATATTACACTAACACTACACCATAACTACAGTAATATTACACTAACGCTACACCACAACTACAGTAATATTTCACTAACGCTACACCACAACTACAGTAATATTACAGTAACACTACACCATAACTACAGTAATATTACACTAACGCTACACCACAACTACAGTAATATTTCACTAACGCTACACCACAACTACAGTAATATTACACTAACACTACACCATAACTACAGTAATATTACACTAACGCTACACCACAACTACAGTAATATTTCACTAACGCTACACCACAACTACAGTAATATTACAGTAACACTACACCATAACTACAGTAATATTACACTAACGCTACACCACAACTACAGTAATATTACACTAACACTACACCATAACTACAGTAATGCTACACTAACACTACACCACAACTACAGTAATGCTACACTAACACTACACCACAACTACAGTAATATTACACTAACACAACACCACAATTACAATAATATTACACTAACAGTACACCACAACTACAGTAATATTACACTAACACAACACCACAACTACAGTAATATTACACTAACACTACACCACAACTACAGTAATATTACACTAACGCTACACCATAAGTACAGTAATATTACAGTAACACTACACCATAACTACAGTAATATTACACTAACACTACACCACAACTACAGTAATATTTCACTAACGCTACACCACAACTACAGTAATATTTCACTAACGCTACACCACAACTACAGTAATATTACACTAACGCTACACCATAAGTACAGTAATATTACAGTAACACTACACCATAACTACAGTAATATTACACTAACACTACACCACAACTACAGTAATATTACACTAACGCTACACCACAACTACAGTAATATTACACTAACGCTACACCATAACTACAGTAATGTTACACTAACACTACACCACAACTACAGTAATATCACACTAACACTACACCACAACTACAGTAATATTACACTAATGCTACACCACAACTACAGTAATATTACACTAACGCTACACCACAACTACAGTAATATTACACTAACACTACACCATAACTACAGTAATGCTACACTAACACTACACCACAACTACAGTAATGCTACACTAACACTACACCACAACTACAGTAATATTACACTAACACAACACCACAATTACAATAATATTACACTAACACTACACCACAACTACAGTAATATTACACTAACGCTACACCATAACTACAGTAATGTTACACTAACACAACACCACAACTACAGTAATATTACACTAACACTACACCACAACTACAGTAATATTACACTAACACTACACCATAACTACAGTAATGCTACACTAACACTACACCACAACTACAGTAATATTACACTAACACTACACCACAACTACAGTAATATTACACTAACACTACACCACAACTACAGTAATATTACACTAACACTACACCACAACTACAGTAATATTACACTAACACTACACCATAACTACAGTAATATTACACTAACACTACACCACAACTACAGTAATATTACACTAACACTACACCATAACTACAGTAATGCTACACTAACACTACACCACAACTACAGTAATATTACACTAACACTACACCACAACTACAGTAATATTACACTAACACTACACCATAACTACAGTAATGCTACACTAACACTAAACCACAACTACAGTAATATTACACTAACACTACACCACAACAATTCAGTCGTCAGTGATATGTGTGTAGTGACTGCAGTTAAAAATGACATGAATGACAAAAAACAACTCAACACTTTTGTGGCAGTGTTACTCTGTTGTTCCTGTAATGACATGAACAATGTGCTGAACTATTAACTCTTACTGAAGACACATAATCAATCCTACCTTATTTTAGGAGCAGTGTGTCCACGTTAACGTCATTGTACTTTACAGAACCTTTAGTATCGTTAGTTAGACAGGACGTGCAGGATGTCGTGTACCTATGTGGTTCCCCGAGGGTAGATTTGAGTCACATGGTTCCAGAACACACGTTTGGATTCAAATACCGATCATTTTCATTAGAAAACACCAGATTCTTACAGTCATTAGAAAAAAAAAAGCAGATATAGTGAACAACATTGTGAAGCATATCTAATAAACCAGAATATGATCTCTAAGAATTCTGGGATTTGGGGTTTTTACAGTCGCAGCAGAATGTAACAAGCGGACAGGGCTCAGAGCTCGATATAGCCTAATGACGCATAAGGGCAGAAGACAGGGTGGTGATTTGGGGTT
>NC_062528.1:1656571-1659071 GCF_022655615.1 Tachysurus fulvidraco | reverse complement strand
CTAGAGTCAGTAGAACGTCAGGTTTGTCGTCTCGGATGTGGTTCTAGAGTCAGTAGAACGTCAGGTTTGTCGTCTCGGATGTGGTTCTAGAGTCAGTAGAACGTCAGGTTTGTCGTCTCGGATGTGGTTCTAGAGTCAGTAGAACGTCAGGTTTGTCGTCTCGGATGTGGTTCTAGAGTCAGTAGAACGTCAGGTTTGTCGTCTCGGATGTGGTTCTAGAGTCAGTAGAACGTTAGGTTTGTCGTCTCGGATGTGGTTCTAGAGTCAGTAGAACGTCAGGTTTGTCTCCTGCTGTAGAGCTCATGTTGATAGTAGTGCTTTATTCTGTCTGTTTGTTTATGTGAATAGGTTAGGGGAAATGAATACGCTCATTTTATTTAATGGTGTAGCTGCACATTAGGACACACACACACACACACACACACACACACACACACACACACACACACACACACACACTGAGAGAACAGTTCAATGTTTCTGTTCAGGCGCTGTGTGAAAGAGGACATCCAGACATGACCATGGGTGAAGAAAGGGGAAGAAGAAAAGGAAGCGAAAAAAAAAAAAAAAAAAAAAAAAAAAAAAAAAAAAAAAAAAAAAAAAACAAAAAAAAGAAAAAAAAAAAAAAAAGAGAGAAGGAGAAGAGGGTGGAGAAAGAGAAGGGTAGAGAAAAGAAAGAAAAGAAGACAAGAAGAGGACTGTTGATAAAATGTTCCTCACGCTTTTCCACCCCCTCTACCGCGTACCTCTCCCACACCACCACCCTGTCATCCCCCATCCTCCCCAGTATTCCCGACAACTAACTAGCCGCATTTTACCATTTTCTCTTCCCTTTTTTCCCCTCATCTTCTTCACCTCCGTTATTCCGCTTCCCCCTTCCCCTTACCCTTGTTCGTGCCTTTCACTCCCCCTCTATTTCCCACCTTTCTTCTCCATACCTTTTTTTTTCTCCCTTTCTCCACACTTCTCGTTGTCCCCTCTTTTACTCCCGTCACCTTCCCCTACCCGCTTTTTTATCCTCTCCCACTACTTCGGACCACCTAGACAGATTATTAGCACAGTACAGACAGACAGTGATATGATTATATTTCACCCCCGAGCACCCCTACCAGGTTTCCACGACCAGTATGACTTGTCGACTATCTAGTGTAGTAATCCCGGACTCAGCATCTATCCGATCAGCACAGCCTTTTCCCCCCCCCCTCTGACCAGTAATTCGACCCCAAGTACACTCCCGCTCCTCCCCCCCCTTTTTCTTTCTCTCATCCTGTCGCCTACTTCCACAGACAGACAGTTCCTCTCGCCCTTTTTTTTTTTGTTATTTGTCAGCCTTTTTACTACTTCGATTTCACTTCACACAGTGCATTTTTTGTTAGTCCTCCTGCGTGGGTTTCCCCCCCCACACTTTCCCCCCTCTCTTCACGTCACTCCCCTCTTACGTTTTTTATTTCCCACCCTCCTCCGTTTCTGTTGTATCAATCTGGACAAGTGCCAGTCACACAGGCGGTTTCGCACGCTGTCGGCAGTTCGCGTTTTGGTTGTATTTGATTTTGTTTTTGGACAGCTTGTTATTTTAGTCAGGCACTAACATCATATCCTTACTATATATATTATATATATCTAATCTATCTCATCTATACTATCTACTCATCTCATCTTCTACTCATCTGTCCCTCGTCATCGTATTTCTGTCGTGTCATGTCCGTGTCTGTCTGTCTCCTGCTACGTCTGTCTATCCGTGAATCATTAAGCCCCACTGTTGCCTGCTCTATTATCTGACAGTATCTGTTCTTTCTGGCTGCCATTATTGTCCTTCTAAACTGTCTCTACGCAATATTTTCCTCCATCCTTTATATTGGAATGAACTGCCTGTCTTCTGCCTTATCAATCTCACAACACATCTCCATAATCACGATCTCTCTCACACCACAACACAACACACACAACATAACCACCTCCCACCCCCCCACACACACCTTATGTTGTTCGTCAATAATGCTATTCAGCCTTCAAACAGACAGGGCCGCGGGATGCACCCGCATTCTAGAGGATTCAGTTGAAGAGTCTTTTTTTTTACCTGCGATGCCACTCAAGAATAACACAAGCCTCTCTCTCACTAGAAGAGAAGAGAAGAGGAACAGGAGGAGAGGATGCCCCCAGATAGGTGAATATGATGTAATGTAGGAAGTGGGGAGGGGACGGCTTTGTTATAAGGAGAGGGAGGGAAGAATATAGCTTGGATGATGAGTAGCAAGATAAGAGGAGAGTCAAAAATACTTTCCTAGCACTAGCCGGTCATCTACTCTTATCTCCTCTCCTCGCCACCTCCTGTCTCACTAATCTGCCTGTTTGCTCTCCACCATCCTGTACCTCAGCCGTGTTACGCCTCGTACTTCACGGCTGGATTTAAATCTCACCATCACCCGTACTGATCGATCAATTATTAAACAAAGAATAAAAGAGGAGCGGGAAAGGAACAGACAGAAACAAGAGAAACACG
>NC_062528.1:1648332-1656071 GCF_022655615.1 Tachysurus fulvidraco | reverse complement strand
ACAAACCCACGACACCAAGACTAAATTCCCTAGAGGCCAAATCCAACCAAATGAGGTTGAGATTTTCTCAAGGGGTCTCTCGCTGTGTTCGCTTCTCATTCAGCACCGGCGGAAACGCTGTGAGTGAGAACGAACTAACTGTGCACATTGGAATCTTTGTCATTATCAAAAAGTCTGTAGTGTATTTCATGGAGAAAACATAACTGCGAAGTTCCTAAAATCACACAACAACGGGGTCGGCCGCGGACGACGGAAACGGAAGGGGGGAATCACGACAACTGACAAACGAGCAAAACACACAGAAGGGAAGAAGAAAAAAAAAAAAAACGAACAACAGAACAAACAGAACAAGGAGCCCCTAAACAACAAAAAAGAGGCGCGGAAGGCGAAAACCGGAAAGCAACAAAAAGGGCAGGGAACGCGGGCAAAAAGAAAAGCAAGTCCGCGGACAAGGGGGGAGCCGACCCAAAAGCAGGCCCAGCAGGGCAAGCAATGTTTGACGATGGAAAGCAGTTGATATTGCTCCTAGCGACTTCACACAGGGGAGGAACTGGAATTTCTATGTTGACTCTGTGTGTGTGTGTGTGTGTGTGTGTGTGTGTGTGTGTGTGTGTGTGTGTGTGTGTGTGTGTGTGTGTGTGTGTGTTTGTGTTATTCTTTGACACAGCTAGCCTTCGATTGATGTTACACTTAGATAAATGATTCACTCTTCTTTTGAATGCCTCATTCTCAGGCTTGGTTTAAGCACAGTCTCACCCTCTGTGACATGCTCTCTCTCTCTCTCTCTCTCTCTCTCTCTCTCTCTCTCTCTCCCTTTCTGTCATAGGAAATATGAGGTGGACCTTGGCAATATGGTCTGGGTAGAAATCATTAAAGAAATGTCACATTGCACACATACATGTACAAACACACACACACACACACCAGGGTTGAGTCAATCACAGTGTGTACCAGACACCGAGAGGGTCAGTGAAATTTAAATGCTATACACATCATGGCTCCCCCTGTCCTTTCTCACACACACACACACAAACACACACTTTATTTTACACCCACACGGTGCTCTAATGTACGACTTCACTCTAAATCCTCTAAAGCTGTCATAAGATTCACAGAGATTTATCTTTCTGTATGTAGTTTGGTCTGAGGAAATAATAATGTTTAAACTGCAGGCTGTTGCACAATCATTACTGTAGCTAATGCTAGTGCTAACGTGCTAACTCCAGTCTACAGTCTGTGTGTGTGTGTGTGTGTGTGTGTGTGTGTGTGTGTGTGTGTGTGTGTGTGTGTGTGTGTGTGTGTACTCTTTATAGCTGTACTGACACTGACAAAATGCATTTACAGTGGTTTACTGTCCCTTATTAGACAGACAGACAGACAGACAGACAGACACACACACACACACACACACACACACACACACACACACACACACACCTTGGGCAGATGGTAATTACAGTAGTGACACTGTGTTTCCTCCTGCTGTTATAACACACACACAAACACTCAGGTCACGGTCCCACAAATACAAGCCTCCATCTCTCAAGCTCTTTCTCTTTCTCACACACACACACACATACACACACACACACACACACACACACACACACACACACACACACACTTCTCTAACACACCTTTTCAGTTTCCTCTATGCGTGTAAGTGTGAGTGTGTGAGTGTGTGTATAAGGGTTAGTAGGGTGGGGGATTGTGTCAGCAGCGGGTCCCTCGTTTTCCTTCTGCCCTTCTCTCACTTTTACTCTCACTCTGCTATGTAGGGATTCAGTGCTGTTGCCACGGTAACAAGCAGCAGAAGGGGTACTGGCTTTGCATTCCATCTCTCCTTCTCTCCCGCTCTCTGTCTTTCACTATGTCTTTCTCTCCAAGTCTCTTATCATCTCTAGTGAGAAGGGAGAAGAAGAAAATAATGACAATGAAGACAGGGCACAGAGGATTAAAGACTGAGTGAGAGAGATGGAGAAAAAAGTTAGAACACTTTAGAACAAAAATTGGAGAACCTCAGCAGAATTACAGTAGGACAGTATAAAACATTAGTCCCAGAAAAAACTACACCAAAACTACACCAAAACTACACTACAGCAAAACTACACCACAGCAAATCTATGCTACAGCAAAACTATAACAAAACTACACCAAAACTACACTACAGCAAAACTACAACAAAACTACACTACAGTAAAACTACACCAAAACTACACTACAGCAAAACTACACCACAGCAAATCTATGCTACAGCAAAACTACATCAAAACTAAAATACAGTAAAACTACAACAAAACTAAACTACAGTAAAACTACAACAAAACTACACCAAAACTACACTACAGTAAAACTACAACAAAACTACACCAAAACTACACTACAGCAAAACTACACCACACCAAAACTACACTACAGCAAAACTACACCACAGCAAATCTACACTATATCAAAACTACACTACAGCAAAACTACACTACAGCAAAACTACACCACAGCAAAAACTACACCACAGCAAAAACTACACCACAGCAAAAACTACACCACAGCAAAAACTACACAACACCAAAACTACACAACAGCAAAACTACACAAGACCAAAACTACAAAACACCTAAACTACACTAGAGCAAAACTACACCACACCAAATCTATGCTACATCAAAACTACACCACACCAAAACTACACTACAATAAAACTACAACAAAACTACACGACACCAAAACTACACTACAGCAAAACTACACCAAAAATACACAACAGCAAAACTACACCAAAACTACAGCAGAACCACAGCAAAACTACACTATAGCAAAACTGCACTACACCAAAACTCCACTACAGCAAAACTACACCAAACCAAAACTACACCAAACCAAAACTACACTACAGCAAAACTACACCCCACCAAAACAACACTACAGTAAAACTACAACAAAACCACCAAAACTACAGCAGAACCACAGCAAAACTACAGCAAAACTACATTATAGCAAAACTACAATACAGCAAAACTACACCACAGCAAATCTATGCCACAGCAAAACTACACCACAGCAAAACTACACTACAGCAAAACTACAGCAAAACTACACCACAGCAAAACTACACTACAACAAAACTACATCAAAACTACACTACAGTAAAACTACAACAAAACTAAACTACAGTAAAACTACAACAAAACTACACTACAGCAAAACTACACCCCACCAAAACAACACTACAGTAAAACTACAACAAAACCACCAAAACTACAGCAGAACCACAGCAAAACTACAGCAAAACTACACTATAGCAAAACTACAATACAGCAAAACTACACCACAGCAAAACTACACCACAGCAAAACTACACCAAAACTACACCACAGCAAAACTACACTACAGCAAAACTACACCAAAACTACAGCAGAACCACAGCAAAAATACACAACAGCAAAACTACAGCAAAACTAAACTATAGCAAAACTACACTACAGCAAAAATACACTATGGCAAATACGTGATTTAGCACATACCCACATACCCACATACCCACCTTCTCTATTTATATGGACTGTGTGAAATAATAATAAAGAGTAATCATTTGAATCACAAAATAAATAGGGAACAAAGGAATAAAGAGGGAAATAAAAAAGGAGGAGGATGTGGTGAGAAATGGGGGCATTCCAATATTCCCCAAAGATCATGGTAGTTTGTTTCCATGGCAACCTGGGCACAACTGACAAAGCATCATTGTGAAAATTATACTATGGTTTTATTAAAGGGTTCAGTGTATTGAATATTAATCATTTTTGCAGATATTAATGTTTTATTCACATTTTATTATTGTGATGGAAAAATAGAGTACAACAAAAGTGAAGTACGTTCTACTCTTAAATACGCTGGGAATTGAGTTCAAATCTAATCTAATGCCTGCACTCTTCTGTAATGAGCCCTAGTATTTTAACACATATTAACACTACAGCACAACTACAGTAATATCACACTAACACTACACCATAACTACAGTAATATTACACTAACACTACACCATAACTACAGTAATATTACACTAATGCTACACCATAACTACAGTAATATTACACTAACAATACACATTAATACAACTACAGTAATATTACACTAACACTACACCATAACTACAGTAATATTACACTAACACTACACCATAACTACAGTAATATTACACTAACGCTACACCATAACTACAGTAATATCACACTAACACTACACCATAACTACAGTAATATCACACTAACACTACACCATAACTACAGTAATATTACACTAAAAATACACATTAATACAACTACAGTAATATTACACTAACACTACACCATAACTACAGTAATATTACACTAACACTACACCATAACTACAGTAATATCACACTAACACTACACCATAACTACAGTAATATCACACTAACACTACACCACAACTACAGTAATATTACACTAACAATACACATTAATACAACTACAGTAATATTACACTAACACTACACCATAACTACAGTAATATTACACTAACGCTACACCATAACTACAGTAATATTACACTAATGCTACACCATAACTACAGTAATATTACACTAATGCTACACCATAACTACAGTAATATTACACTAACAATACACATTAATACAACTACAGTAATATTACACTAACGCTACACCATAACTACAGTAATATTACACTAACGCTACACCATAACTACAGTAATGTTACACTAACACTACACCATAACTACAGTAATATCACACTAACACTACACCACAACTACAGTAATATCACACTAACACTACACCACAACTACAGTAATATTACACTAATGCTACACCACAACTACAGTAATATTACACTAACGCTACACCATAACTACAGTAATATTACACTAACGCTACACCATAACTACAGTAATATTACACTAACGCTACACCACAACAGTAATATTACACTAATGCTACACCATAACTACAGTAATATTACACTAACGCTACACCACAACAGTAATATTACACTAACGCTACACCATAACTACAGTAATATTACACTAACGCTACACCACAACAGTAATATTACACTAATGCTACACCATAACTACAGTAATATTACACTAACGCTACACCACAACAGTAATATTTCACTAACGCTACACCAATTCTACAGTAATATTACACTAACGCTACACCACAACTACAGTAATATTACACTAACGCTACACCACAACTACAGTAATATTACACTAACGCTACACCACAACTACTGTAATATTTCACTAACGCTACACCACAACTACTGTAATATTTCACTAACACTACACCACAACTACAGTAATATTACACTAACACTACACCATAACTACAGTAATATTACACTAACACTACACCATAACTACAGTAATATTACACTAACGCTACACCACAACAGTAATATTTCACTAACGCTACACCAATTCTACAGTAATATTACACTAACGCTACACCACAACTACAGTAATATTTCACTAACGCTACACCATAACTACAGTAATATTACACTAACGCTACACCACAACAGTAATATTTCACTAACGCTACACCAATTCTACAGTAATATTACACTAACGCTACACCACAACTACAGTAATATTACACTAACGCTACACCACAACTACAGTAATATTACACTAACGCTACACCACAACTACTGTAATATTTCACTAACGCTACACCACAACTACTGTAATATTTCACTAACACTACACCACAACTACAGTAATATTACACTAACACAACACCACAACTACAGTAATATTACACTAACACTACACCATAACTACAGTAATATTACACTAACACTACACCATAACTACAGTAATATTACACTAACACTACACCATAACTACAGTAATGTTACACTAACACTACACCATAACTACAGTAATGCTACACTAACACTACACCACAACTACAGTAATATTACACTAACACTACACCACAACAATTCAGTCGTCAGTGATATGTGTGTAGTGACTGCAGTTAAAAATGACATGAATGACAAAAAAACAACTCAACACTTTTGTGGCAGTGTTACTCTGTTGTTCCTGTAATGACATGAACAATGTGCTGAACTATTAACTCTTACTGAAGACACATAATCAATCCTACCTTATTTTAGGAGCAGTGTGTCCACGTTAACGTCATTGTACTTTACAGAACCTTTAGTATCGTTAGTTAGACAGGACGTGCAGGATGTCGTGTACCTATGTGGTTCCCCGAGGGTAGATTTGAGTCACATGGTTCCAGAACACACGTTTGGATTCAAATACCGATCATTTTCATTAGAAAACACCAGATTCTTACAGTCATTAGAAAAAAAAAAGCAGATATAGTGAACAACATTGTGAAGCATATCTAATAAACCAGAATATGATCTCTAAGAATTCTGGGATTTGGGGTTTTTACAGTCGCAGCAGAATGTAACAAGCGGACAGGGCTCAGAGCTCGATATAGCCTAATGACGCATAAGGGCAGAAGACAGGGTGGTGATTTGGGGTTGGGGGGGTGGGTGGGGTTTAAAGACAGCAGGGACGATTTACTTTTACAGAGAGGCATTTAAAATCACACACACGCACACACACACACACACATACACACACACACACATAACAAAGCAAGTGAGTCATTAATATATAAAGGCAGCACAGGTTTGTGACTGTGCGTGTGTGTGTGTGTGTGTGTGTGTGCATGTTTTGTGTGTGTGTGTGTGTGTGTGTGTGTGTGTGTGTGTGTGTGTGTGGTTCATTTGACCCAAAATAAAGATGATGATGATGAATTTGATGATCAGAGTGTTAATGAAACTCATGGCACTGGAGGTGACATGGTGATGGTGATGATGTGGAACATTATCACGATGTCGGTAACAAACGGCGTGTGAGCAGAGTGGCGGCGAGTCATGTCCAAAACCAAGCTGAATTTTGTAGTTATGGCACGTTGGTAACCTAGCAACATGGTGAAGTGTTGGTGCTGCCTTTAAAGCCCGCCTCAAAGCGCATTCTTACACATACCTTTATAGTCTTATGAGACCACACAGGCATCAAGGCATCCTTCAGTTTTGTACACAGGATTATTATATAATGAAGATGAGGATGAGGATGACGATGAGGATGATGATGAAGATGTCGATGACGCTTTGCAGTCTCAGACCTGCCAACGAGCATGAACTCCCCAGAGAGGTTCTGACGTCTCATGGCCATAAGGATTCCGCGGACGGTCATGCCCTCACAAAAACACACCACCACACGGGCCTTGGGCAGACGGCTGCGCAGCTTCGCCAACAAACGGTCAAAACTCTGTTCGCCTGCATTACTCCAGATCTTATCGGAGTGTGCGATGCAGATCCCTTCCTTCAGAGCCATCTCTTTAAAAGCTGCCATTCCACTTTCACCATAGTTACCTAGAGAGAGAGAGAGAGAGAGAGAGAGAGAGAGAGAGAGAGAGAGAGAGAGAGAGAGAGAAATCAGAGTAATTATACAGTACACAGGTGAGAGAGAGGCGGCCGAGCGTAATGAAGAACCGAGGATGTGTGAAAAAGAGCACAAGGAATTAAAACATGTAAGAATGTTTTAGAGAGTGATCACGGAAGAGACAGAATGAGAGCCAGAGGGGTTCTTGGGGGGGGGGGGGGCCCTGCAAAATAATGAAGGGAAAAAAGAAAAGACAGTGAGAACGACAGAACGTCTTTGTGTAA
>NC_062528.1:1635832-1638332 GCF_022655615.1 Tachysurus fulvidraco | reverse complement strand
CAGACACACAGACAGACAGACAGACAGACACACACACACAGGCACAGACACACAGACGGACAGACAGACAGACAGACAGACAGACACACACACACAGGCACAGACACACAGACAGACAGACAGACAGACAGACAGACAAGCATACAGACAGACAGACAGATAGATAATGATGCTGATGACTATTGGAATAACCTGAGATGCTGGAGGAACGGTTGGAGAAAAGCTGCATGGTGGCGTTATCAATCCCGAACACACACACACACACACACACACACACACACACACACACACACACACACACACACACACACACACACACACACACACTACAGTAAGGCATTAAACCCCCTCGACCTTGGGATGCGACCTAAACCGCACTGTAGCCTATTATCGGGAGGGTTTTGGCTTTACTTCCGGTTTTGGCATTAAACAGGTGATTCGAAGGTGGTTGTTTGAAGGAAATTATGGGATGTTTTTTATGACAAGCAGCAATTTAATATTACCGGGGACCGATATACGCTGCGCGCGCGTGCCGTTTGAAGTCTCGACGCTTGGCCACGGATATTTTTTAATATATTACCGATTTACGCATTTTGTTTCTGACGGTAAACACACACGACTCGATCCTGCAGCCGCTGTCATGTGTCCACGCGCAGACGCTTAAGCCGGTGGCGGGAAATAAAAGGCTCGAGAGCACAAAGTTAAGCTCGTGATGCACCGTGAAGACTTCAAAGGCTTTCTTTTTATGTGATGAAAACACACACACACACACGCACACATACACACACACACGCACACACACACGCACGCACGCACGCACATACACACACATACACACACACAGTTGCACGCCACAATTAACTCGTATAACTCGTATATAACCTTCTACCGACCTTTTTTGTGACTTACCTTTCGCAAACGCTCAATTTCTTCCCATGATCCGTTAAAGGTCGCGCGCTGCCCGGTTGTAGTTGTGTGTACATGGCATATATCCACACACACAGACGCACACAGGCGCGCGAGCTGTCCTCGGTAATGTCGATCAGTGGACCCACGAGCTGCTGCTGCTGCGGTGATGAAACGGTCACAGCACCGAGAGCCGGTGCTTTAGGTATTAACGTCTCGCGCAAAAACACGCTGTCCGATCCGTTACTGCGCTCTGCGCTCTCTTATCTCTGTCCCTCGCACCAGCAGCCAGTCAGTCCTCGAGACAATCCTCCCACTCCGACTCCCACGCGCGTAACCGCGAAGTGTGAAACACCGCGCGCGTCTGAGAACCCGCACACACACACACACACACACACACACACACACACACACTATGCAACGCAGTCATGTATGTGTTCTAGATTAGACAACCTTATAGATTAAATCACTTAATGTGTGTGTGTGTGTGTGTGTGTGTGTGTGTGTGTGTGTGTGTGTGTGTGTGTGTGTGTGTGTGTGTGTGTGTGTGTGACGAAAAGGACTAGATCCTAAACGGCTCTCTACATTGTGCATTATGGCAGTAGCAGCATATGACACCTTCATGTTAGGGTTTCAGCACTAAGAGCACTGTATAGGGTATAAAACAATGACACACCTGCACTGTGTTGTCTGGCTCTGTGCACCCAGTTACCTGGAACAGAGGATCAGGCACAGTGTGTAGTTCATATGGCTTTGTAGTGTAAATGTAGTGGGGTTTTTTTGTTTGTTTGTTTAACTTGTACTTGCGGGGAACACGGTGGCTTAGTAGTTAGCACGTTCGCCTCACACCTCCAGGGTTGGGGGTTCGATTCCCACCTCCACCTCGTGTATGTGGAGTTTGCATGTTCTCCCCGTGCCTCGGGGGTTTCCTCCGGGTACTCCGGTTTCCTCCCCCGGTCCAAAGACATGCATGGTAGGTTGATTGGCATCTCTGGAAAATTGTTCGTAGTGTGTGAGTGTGTGAGTGAATGAGAGTGTGTGTGTGTGTGCCCTGCGAAGGGTTGGCACTCCATCCAGGGTGTATCCTGCCTCGATGCCCGATGACGCCTGAGATAGGCACAGGCTCCCCATGACCCGAGAAGTTCGGATAAGCGGTAGGAAATGAGTGAATGGATGAACTTGGATGAACTTGTACTTGTACATGCACGAGCAGAAGCTGCGGCCTTTTCCCAATACACACCTTCTAACCTTTCTGTACATCTAGACAAATCTATCTATCTGGATTTCAAGTCAATCTGTTAAATGTCATCTATTTCCTACGCAGTGACGTGGAACACACACACCCTTACTCCTTGTTAGTGTTATAGGAAATGAATCAACCTTCTGATCAAATAGAATCAAAAATATTCTGTGCATCAAATCTTCAGAGCACGTGAAACTCTCAGGAATAAAGACAATAAACTTTACATTGTTATCAAAATATCGGTGCCATCGATCGTACAAAAGAATCTATATATCATGTTTAAGGTTTACACGGATAGCAACCCAAACCAAAAGTCATGTTTGATTCACTCCCTGCAGCTGAGTCGATTCA
>NC_062528.1:1620832-1628332 GCF_022655615.1 Tachysurus fulvidraco | reverse complement strand
GGCTTCGGTCTTCTCGTCATGGAAAGTTAGTGTGTGTGTGTGTGTGTGTGTGTGTGTGTGTGTGTGTGTGTGTGTGTGTGTGTGTGTGTGTGTGTGTGTGTGTGAGAGAGAGAGTGAGAGAGAGTGAGTGAGTGTGTGTGTGTGTGTGTGTGTGTGTGTGTGTGTGTGTGTGTGTGTGTGTGTGTGTGAGAGAGTGTGTGAGTGGGAGTGTGTGAGTGTGTGTGTGAGTGGGTGTGTGTGTGTGCGAGCGAGAGAGGGAGCCGCGAGATGCGGGTGTGTGTGTGTGTTATGTGTGTGAGCGGTGCGACGTGTGTGTGTGTGTGTGTGTGAGCGCGCGCTCCTCGATCGAGCGAGAGCTGTGTGTGTTTTTTGTGGTGTGTGTGTGTGTGTGTGTGTGTGTGTGTGTGTGTGTGTGTGTGTGTGTGTGTGAGTGTGTGTGAGTGAGTGTGTGTGTGTGTTTCACTTAATATCTTGAACATACAGATAAAAATGACCTATACATCTCCACTAGATACTTCAGTCTTCACTACATCAGCAGCACAAAGCTATACAAATTACTGCTACACAAAGAATGTTACATGGTCACCCTGACTCCTACCAAACAGTTCACACCTTCAGTAGTCTGGAATGTTAGTGAAACTGTACATTAGTGCCTCAGGATTCATCCTTATAATCACTATACAGTTTGTTGTTCTGAAATGTAAATACATCATAAAGGTTAAAGATCTCTCGTATCACTAACAATCCCTGGCTAATTTGTTGTAGCTACAGTAGGCATTCAAATGTGTTAAGAAAATTCTCCAGCTTCCCGCTTCATTGTGACATCACAAGCTTGTAGGGTTCGTAGGAATGTGTATTTTTTTTAGACATATGTTCATTCATTCATTATCTACCACTTATCCGAACGTCTCGGGTCAGGCGTCATCGGGCATCGAGGCAGGATACACCCTGGACGGAGTGCCAACCCATCACAGGGCACACACACACTCTCATTCACACACACACTTACACACTACGGACAGCTAAAAAAAAAAAAAAAAGCACAAATTTGTGATATATAAACCGAGCTTTATCTTGTTACCAAAGAGACCATTAGCTAGCTATTGAACTACTGGACTCGCTGTAATGCTAACTAGCCTACGATTAATATCTTACTTTGTAGATAGACATGTAGGAAGGTAGGACAAATTGAGAGTCACTGTGGTACTCTGTAGGTGCAGGATTTTTTTGTTTGCCCTTTTTTCTAGTTGCTGTACTATGCACATGTGACTCACACAAGGGTTTTTAGCATGTCACGTTCACACACACACACACACACAGACGGATGGCTTTGTAGACCGGAGCCAAAGCCGCTTTACTCTCGGTTCAGAGAGTTTCACCTCCAGTTGCCAGAAAAACTTTCTCCGCATTTCCCTGAAAGGTCCACAGGTCTGTATTTGTGTGTGTAGGTGATCTGCACTCATCCAGATGAGTACAACGCACGTGAGGTGCTGTGTGACGGTGTACCAGAAGGTCCGCTGCTCCGTAACCCTGGCAACCATGACCCTAGCCGTGTCCCCCGGCTGCCTAGCAACGCAGACGTGGAGTTCGTACTCTCGCTCAGGCAGTATGAGAGCGACACTCTCGACAGACGTGCCAACATGAGCTTCAGGAACGTGCTGGAAGGTAAATAAGAACCGGACAGAACATCTTGTAACAGTCTTGTTTGCTAGACTTTATGGATTTTGCTCCTTCATCTAACTAAACTCAGAATTTCTCTGTACTGCCATGTGGATCCCTATGTGGATTTTCTCCAGCTTCTTTTTTTCTGATCTTCCAAACCTCCAAACTACTCAGTACGGGGACTGACTACTCCTTCGGGTGTGAATGAGCATGATAGTGGCTGTGTGGTTCCCTAATATAGACTGGCATCAGCCTCTGGGGTGTTTTCCTCTCTAGGGTGGCTTCCTCTCAGACCCCTTCAGTTTTGCATAACCATAGCTCGAGTGTCAGTTCATGATGGGTTTGTTTCTGCACATGGTCTTGAGAGGGATAGAATAGAATAGAATAGAATAGAATAGAATAGAATAGAATAGAACGGGGGCATAGAAGCCTTTATTATCATCACATAGGGGGGAGTCGTGGCCTAATGGTTAGAGAGTCTGATTCCTAACCCTAAGGTTGTGGGTTCGAGTCTCGGGCCAGCCACAACTGAGGTGCCCTTGAGCAAGGCACCGAACACCCCAACTGCTCCCCGGGCCCCGCAGCATAAATGGCTGCCCACTGCTCCGGGTGTGTGTTCACGGTGTGTGTGTGTTGTAACTGCTGTGTGTGTGCACTTTGGATGGGTCAAATGCAGAGAACGAATTCTGAGTATGGGTCACATATACATTACAGCAAAGTGGAATTCTTTTCTTCACATACCCCAACTGAGGAGGTTGGGGTCAGAGTGCAGGGGCAGCTATGATACAGCATCCCTGGAGCAGGGAGGGTTGAGACAGAGATGTATACCCAGAGTCGGTGAGTTATGGTTACTATTTTCCCAGAAGATCATCTGCTCGATGGCAGCACGGTTTCCCCGTAATGTGGCTGAAAGCAGCTTGTTTCCTTACAGTAGAGTGTGGAATCACCATAGGGATCAGATCAAATTGAGCTCAACTTCAACATCAGACCTAGATGGGCATCTCTACGGCAGTTAGTGGAAGATAAGTGGCTACTTGGTGTTGAGATGTTGGTGAAGGTTTGGGTAAAGCCTCATGACTGGAGAAAAGTTTGCCTTGTGATTAGGAGAACTCACATTTGAATCCTGATGATGCCACAGCTGTTCAGGAGGTATTGTTATCTGAGTGAGAAGGATAGGATGGTGTTCCACACTCTCCAGTAAATGCTCAAAGGTTTTAGCTGATAAACTATTAAGGCTCTTAACCAGCAACTGGAGGCAAGCCTTCATCAACGTGTGAAAACACATGCATTGAACCTCGATGTGCTCTTTTGTGTTTGCCAGTCTGATCAAAAAGAATCCAGGCAATCACGTGTACTCTAAGTGTGCAGATCCCTTTCAAAAGAAACCAAACCATACAACAGGCTACAAAATCCTGCTTCAGCAGATTTACATGCTTAAATCCTGCATGACATTACACGTGTCTCTCGGGTAAACACTAAATACGGCTTTCCGTCGATCCGGCGTGACTGATTTCCTGTTAAACCAAACACGTTTTTGCAGAAACCGTAACAAAGCTTGAGCACTCTGAGCTCTTTCACCAATCTGTTGTGATTTTTCATATTTTTACCTCAAACTAACCAGTTAGCTTGCTATGGAAAAGGTGCAATATGTTCTTTACTGCTACATCACCATTAAAGTCTTCATCTGTTACAGAAGCGGTCCAGATTTGGCAGGAGCCACTTGAGTAATGACTCAAAACATCATCATCTGTAAAGGCAGTTCTTATAAAAAGAATTTACTTACATGTTAACAGTACAAATGTATGTTTAAACTAGATTTGTAAAGTTCGTCGCGACGAACTTTGATGTTGGCTTTGACGGTGCAAGTATTCGCAAAGGCCGGTGCTTTTTGGAGGCGAATGGACATTAGGGTCAGTGTTACTTTTGGATTCAAGTGGACAGAAAGATAGGGTGCCAAAACATTTGGAGGCAAGTGGAGACGAGCATGTGACGTCATCCGAATACTCTTGAGGAAGTTCCCCACATTGAGCTGAGTGTTTTACTATGTCACATGTCCATGTTGTGCTAATTATTTTTTTCACGTGACGTGACCAGAATACATGTGAGGCAGTTCTCCTCAATGTGTTGAGTGTTTTGATATGTCACAAGTCCATGTTGTGCTAATTTTGACATCACGTGACGTCATCAGAATACCCGTGAGGAAGTTCCCATTCGTTGTTCTGAATGTTTTGATATGTCACATGTCCATGTTGTAAAAAGTTTTTTGATTTTGCATATATTGTGGGCGGGGCTGCGGGACAACCGGTACACCAATTTAAACCTTTATTCAGAGTATCACCCTAAAGGAGCTGGCCAGGTTTGGTGTAGATAGTTTGAAGCTTGCCCAGTTATAAACCTCCAAAGTTTATAATGGGAGTCTATGGGAAAAAAGGTCAATTTGAGACCCGGTACCCGGAAGTACCGGTACTCGGATCGCTTAGAAAGGTAATCGCAACAAACGTCAGACCAGCGCCGACTACATATTAGAATTTGGTTGCTCGAAAGCTCTAGGAGGAGTTAGTCTTGATATATTTTTGTCTGAGCTTAAATAGGAAAACAGAATGTTGGCTTCTACAAAGCGACATCATTACCGCATCAGCGCGTTGCCATGGCGAGCTAGTATTAAGGATAGGAATAACTGACAGTTTTAGCATTTGCTTCTAATTAAAGAGACAAGTGTTACCTTTTGTGTACCAAGATTTAGGTTAGAGTTAGCTTTAGGTGTAGCATAGCATCCATGTCCTTCAAGGAGAGTTGTAATTGCATGTGTGTGTGTGTGTGTGTAGGTTTTGCGAGTCCAGAGACAGGCATGGCGGTGTCAGGTCAAAGCACGATGCACAACGCGCTACACATCTTCATGAATGGATCGATGTCATCAGTGCCAGCATCAGCTAACGATCCCATATTCCTTCTACACCATGCATTTATAGACAGGTAAGATGAAAACACACACACACACACACACACACACACACACACACACACACACAGATATTGAGAGTTCATCTTTAAGAGCGTGTGTGTGCATGTGTGTTAGTATCTTTGAGCGATGGCTACGTCTTCACCGCCCTACACGGAGTATCTACCCAGAATCCAACGCTCCGATTGGCCATAATGGAGCCTACAACATGGTGCCCTTCATCCCTCTGTACAGAAACATGGACTACTTCATATCTACCAAAGAGCTGGGATACGAGTACACCTACCTACTGGATCCGAGTGAGACACACACACACACACACACACACACACACACACACACTAAATTCTTATACTTATCTATATTTTCTGATACATTTCTCTTTCTCTCTCTCCAGCTCAGCGGCTCCTGCAGGAGTTTATCACTCCTTATTGGGAGCATGTCCAGCAGATTTGGCCCTGGCTGCTAGGGGCCGCAGTGCTCGGAGCCCTTGTCGCCGCAGTCATCGCCACGGTAATCAGAAAAGTCGTGAAGGCGGCACGTCCCAGAAGGAACAAGAAGAATGAATACGGAGAGAATCAACCACTACTGAACAGCAGTGAAGAGGACGATACTGCCTCGTATCAGACCACACTCTGAACACACACACACACACACACACACACACACACACACACACACACACATACATCATTAGAAAACAAATATCACGTTATATATACAATGTACTTGTACTGTATGAACACACATGACATTTTAAACACACACACACTTCATGGTGAAGCACTGTATGTATACACACACAACCATCCGTGCAAACACACGCAGAGATAACTCACACACACACACACACACACACACACACACACACACACGGAGAAGTGAAGACACACAAACACACACAACTCAAAACACAACTGACACAAAAAATAAAACACACACATCATGGTGAAGCACTGTATGTACACACACAACCATCCAGACACACGCAGAGATAACTCACACACACACACACGGAGAAGTGAAGACACACAAACACACACAACTCAAAACACAACAGACACAAAAAATAAAAGAAAACACACACAGATGGATAGATACACAAATAATCACACACACACACACACACACACACACACACACACACACACACACACACACACACTGTCAGACCCAAAGACTGTTCTGTACATGAATCTAAATGCTTATTATGTGAATAAAATAAACATGTTCTTTATTATGAAAACACCAAAACTGTTTATATACCGATTTAATAAAATGGTGCAAAATCAACAGAATCACACAAAATGTGTCGCACAAAATTTTTAATTTGACAAAAAACACGTATAAACATCCACATATATAAAAAGCTTCTCAGACCCGAACGTCGTCTGAAACCGAGGATCGCGAATTCAACAAATTCCAGAAGTCGGAGTTTGTAATTAGCGTAATTGCAGCGTAACAGTAAAAAATATAAAAAAGAATACACAAAAATAAAACTCTTAAATTATTACAGCAGACATTAAAAAAAACAGTAACTAATTTTATATTTATATCAGCATTTAAATACGTAAACAGTAATAATACGAATCATAATAAAAAAAAGCGGGAAAAAATCGATTTGTCCGTAAAAATCCGCTTCCTTCGTTAATTTCCTAAAAAATCTGGTGTGGAGATTTTTATTTGTTATTTGTGTGTGTGTGTGTGTGTGTGTGTGTGTGTGTGTGTGTGTGTGTGTGTGTGTGTGTGTGTGTGTGTGTGTGTGTTAGCTGAAGGACTCCTTGTTGTATTCGAAGATGGTTGTTGAGGATGAGAAGGTGTTACAAAGTTTGTGTAACTCTCTGGAGACACTTTTAGGGCCACAGCAGAACAAACCCACTTTCTTGCTGCAGAAACAAAAATAAAAGACTTTTGTGAAATTTTCCTAACTCTGATCTCCTCAAAAGTTCTAGCTCTGAACTCCAATTAGATGTCTCGATCAAGTTCTCATACTTACTAGCTTTCGTTTCACTAATAACAACCCTTTCTCTTCTAGTCTAGAGACGACTGCCCCATGACGAGGCTGAGGGGGTATTATTAGGGGTTTTTTTAGGGTAATTGTTGTAACTAGATACAGATTCCTTCAGGTTCTAGCTCTGGTTCTGAAATCCTAGTCTTCCTCTTCCTTCATCTAGCAAACTAGTCCTCACCATTTCTAGCTCTAGTCCTCACAGTTTCTAGCTCTAGTACCCAAGTCCTCACCGTTTCTAGCTCTAGTCCCCTAGTTGTTTGATCAGTTCCTTTTTATTTCCTTAATTAATTCACTTTCCTAGTTTATGGTGCTAGTGTTATAGTCCATCCCACTTCCAGCTCCCAGACCTAGTTCCTACTTCTAGTTCTCTAGCCCTGTAGTACTTTTATATATAGATTTATTCCTTATTAAATGAAATAAATTCTCTGCATGTTTCAGTACTTACTGTCGATTGGCTTTCGCTATCTCCTGAAAAAGGAGCTTCCATCTGGGTCGACCAATCATCAGCCTGGAACTCAGGGGGCGGTACTTTTCTTCTGTGAGGTTCTGGTTAAAAAAAAAAAAGTCATGCACAGTTATACTGTGTGTGTATATGTGTGTCTGTGTGTGTGCGTGTGTGCATGTGTGTGTGTGTGTGTGTGTGTTACCTGTAGATTGTGTGTATCAGTGAGATAAAGACGAATATTCAGAAAATCAGGGCGATTCTCCTCCCACAACTACAGAGAAACAAGAGACAGAGAAAGAAACACACAAACAGAAAGATTAGGAGAAAGGAGTGTAGTTATTACTCTAAACAGCAGATGGCATTACAGACCATGTGTGTGTGTGTGTGTGTGTGTGTGTGTGTGTGTGTGTGTGTGTGTGTGTG